>NC_056727.1:960762241-960769741 GCF_019279795.1 Protopterus annectens
GAACAACTTCCGGGTCTAGTGTGTGCCTTCTAACTAAGGTCGGAAGTGGAGGAGCCAAGCTGTCAATTTCAAAGATTGAAGGGACTGATGCCAATGTCCCGACTGATGGATTAGCAAGTCCGAATCAGGTCTAAGGTCCACGGATCGTCCACTGCATGCTTCTTCAGGTAAGGAAACCATATCTGACGAGGCCAGTATGGGGCAATCAGAATCATTGAAGACCCCAGTTGAGAAGCTTTTTGAATAACTTTGGGAAGAAGTGGAATTGGAGGAAAGGCATAAAGTAGCCCTGTTGGCCAAGGTTGTGCTAGAGCATCCATGGCTGGTACTTCCTGATGTGGGATCAAGGAGAAGAACCTTTGGCACTTGGTGTTTTGTGGAGTTGCAAATAGGTCAGCACGGCGTCCCCATCTCTTGAAAACCTGGGCTGCTACTGCGGTTTAGAGACCATTCGTGAGGAGAGAGAATTGTCCTGCTTAATTTGTCCGCCAATACATTTGACTTTCCCGGGATGTGGGTCGCTACCAAGAAGAGGTTGGTAGCTACAGCCCATTCCCACACTCTCATGGCCTCTCTGCAAAGGGGGTACGATCTGGTCCCTCCTTGTTTGTTCAGATACCAGACCACCAACATGTTGTCTGTGTGGATGGCGATGATGCCCTGAGGAAGAAACTTGTGTAAGGCCTGTAGGGATAGAAGTACAGCCCTCATCTCCAACATGTTGATGTGGAGAAGAGCTTCGTCTGGAAGCCAGGAGCCCTGAACTAGCCTGCCCAGACAATGCCCCCACCCTATCTGGGAGGCATCTGTCGTCAGGGTAACCACTGGAGGGAGAACAAAGGGTCTTCCTTGATCCAAAATGGATGTCTGAAGCCACCAGCGAAGATCCCTTTTGCATAATTCCGTAATCATGATGAGATCATTGAGGGAAGATCCTGAAAGGACCATTGAGTTGACAAGAGCCACTGAAGAATCCTCATGTGTAATCTTGCTAGAGGAACTAAAAGAACCGTGGCAGACATTGAGCCTAAAACCTGTAGAACCATCCTGGCTGGGGCTTTGGATCTCGAGATCAGAGCTTGAACTTGGCCCTGTAAAGTTCGGATCCTTTCGGCAGGAAGAGAGACCCCTGTCAATCCTGAGTCTATCTCTGCTCCTATAGACTTTATGCGTTGAGAGGCCAGCAAGACAGAGTTTGTCCAATTGAATGTAATCCCCAGGAAACACCCAGGAGATGGTGGCTTTGAGGTTGTCCATTAGTAGATGCCTGGTGGTGGCAGTCAGGAGCCAGTCGTCGAGATAGGGAAACACTTGGAATCCAAGACTTCTCAGGTGAGCCGTCACTACTGCCAAACACTTGGTGAACACCCTGGGGGCTGTGGTGAGACCAAAGGGCAGAGCGCAAAATTGGTAATGACTGACTCCCAGGCTGAAGCGCAGATACCTTCTGGACGCCTGATGTATCGGTATGTGATAATAGGCGTCCTTGAGGTCTATGGAGCACATCCAAACATCCTTCTCCAACAATGGGAGAATGGATTGTAACGTGACCATTCGGAATTTGGATTTCGTGACAGATTGGTTCAGTCTGCTGAGATCCAATATTGGCCTCAGGTCCCCTGTCTTTTTTGGCACTAAAAAGAACCTGGAGTAATTTCCTGATCCGATCTGGTCTGTGGGGTACGGTTGGATGACTCCTTTTTCTAGCAGCTTTAAAGCTTCTGCGGCTGCTATTTCCCTTTGACTGGGTGGTGGGTCCGGGATTCTCTTGGACGGTGGGGGTGAGTATGTGAATGGGATGGTGTAACCTCCGGCAATGATCCGAAGCACCCATCTGTCCTGAGTGATTGACTCCCAGGCATTTAGGTGCTTGGCAAAGCGACACCCGACTGGCTCGAGCAGCACAGCCGGGCAATCCCTCATGGCGTGTGGGAGGCTGAAGAGCCACGAAAGGACTCGCGGTCTCCAGAATTGCGGGCCCTCTGCCGCCTCTGGGGCAGCGTCTCCCTGAAAAATTTCCCGTCCTCTGCCTCTGGGCGGGAATCTTCCTGCTGTTGGGAGAAAAACTTGCGAGATTTCTTGGAACCACATTTTCCCCCTCCTTTAGCCTTGGGGTAAGGCCGAAGGGAGTGGAATAACGGGCACCTACGGCAGATAAAGTTTTTCCCTCTTGCTCACAGCGGGTAAGGGTGTCTTTCACCTTGGGTCCAAACAATGAGGACCCATCAAAGGGAGCGTCGGAAGGAAGACTTGAAGGCCTCCATGAAACTGACACAAGCGGAGCCAGGCTTGTCTCGTGAGCCACGCCTGTGCCTGCGCTCTACCGCCCCTTCGGCCACATAGGAAATGAGCCTCATGGACGAGTTAGAAATTGGCGTAAGGATAGCCAACTGAGAGCTAACCGACTGGGCTAGCTGCTCAGGTAGGTTACCGAGAGGAATCTGACAACTCCTTGACCAGATCCCTCTGAAGCCTGGTAAAATGTGCCAAATAATTCAGAGACCTTAAGGTAAAGGCCGCTGAAGTCAGGGTGCGCTTCCGTACCTGTCCATACTCCTAGACTCCTTATTAGGAGGATGGACGGACGTTGAAGCCTCTGCCACGTCCTGTTGTGTAGCAGATGCCACCACCATGGCATCTACAGCCACGCCTTTAGTAAGGAACTCCTTCTCGGGGAGCAGACAAAAATTTATTTGGACGAGAAGGGACTGGTTCCACGGTATCTGGATGTTCCCACGCCTTCGACAAACTAAATCCAGAAGCTCGTCAAGGGCGGAGACACCCAGGAGGCGGAGGGCTGAGCTCCAAAGGCCTTGAGGAGCACTGACTCGTCCGCAGAGGGGTTTGGATATCCAGCCTCGTTGTTTGAGGATCTCTAAGATGTCTGCAAATGAGACATCATCCGAGGGCGACTGGGACCCCTCTGCATCATCCATATCAGTGTCGATGTAATAGACTCGGAGGAGTCCACGTGCTTCCTCTTGCACGATCTCTTCCTTGGGGGTTCCTCTGAAGACAACTCCGATGAACCCTCAGGAGGAGGGAACCCCACTGGGGTTAACCTCAGGCCTCGGGCTCCGCTGGCTACGGACAGGGAACTGCCAAAGACCCAGTCTCCACGCCCAGGAAGGTGCGGTAAAGCGGAGAGATGGCGAAGAGGACTTGGCCAAGGCACTCCTCATGGCCCTGAAAGCCGGACCCCAGAATCCTGGGAGTGTCCGGTCTCGGAGCCGTGATAGCCGACGGAAGTCCCGCAGCAAGCACCGAGGGGAGGCTCGGAACCGAAAGCATAGGTCCCGAAACATCACCCCGGGTCCAGCCGAAGAAGTCCGCGTACCAAACTCGGACCCGAGGCCGGGTTGGAGTAAGGGTCGGAGCCGACCCTGAGATCTCCACCGGCTCCAACAGCACCTGCTCCGGCGGAGCGAAGCAGTCGGAGGAGGAATGGCAATGGGTGGGCCAAGGTCATCGGCTCCGAAGCCAACTGGGTCGGAACGAAACAAATTTTGGAAGACTGGGGACTGGAACAGTCTTTGGAGCACCCTGTCTATATCAGAATCCGACATTCTCGAAGACCGAGAGGAAACAGAACGGGTTAGAAGGCCTCTCCATCGGCCCCAAAGGGCTAGGGGACCGGCTCGGCGACTCGATGAGTATCGGCGCCGAGGAATACTCACAGCAGATTCCATCGGTGCGAGGTAGACTTGGCGCCGAGGAGGAAGTGTCTGAGGGCGACCCTTGTCGGCTCGAGCAGCGGAGCGGCGAAGGTGACCCGCCTCGATGCCCCAGCCATCGGCTCCGAAGCCAGAGGAGTCGATACTGGTGGCATCGAGGCAGACCGTTCCGACCTCAGCTCCGAAGTCTTTGGAGCCGAAGGAGAGGCCTGCCTAAGTCTCTTGGCAGTCGGATCCGACGGACTGGTCGGAACCGAAGCCCTTTTCTTTTTGGCCGGAGCAGGAGAGGATGCCAAGGCTTCTTCAAAGGAAGGTTTAATTAACCCCTTAAGAATCAATTTATTTTTCCTCTCCTGGAGGACCCTTGAGGAAAAAGCGTGACATACGCTGCATGACTCCTGCAAGTGCTTTGCCCCTAGACAATATACACAGAGCGAATGATCGTCTGTGATAGACATTTTAAAACCACATTTCGAACATTTTTTAAAACCCGAAGGCCTAGGGGTTTGAGACATGATGTTAAACAATTCTAGTAACTTTGACAGGAAAGTAAACAACTATAGATTTACTGATGATAAACCTAAGCTTACAGTTATAGCTTAACGCAAACACTTCCTGTAAATGACAGGGAACTCTAAACAACTGTAGATTTACTTGAGACCCTGTAAAGTTTTAAAGGTTGACAGTCCGGGAAGGCCCTGGATGGAGGGGGGCCGAAAACAAACTCAACCCAATCACACACAACAATTTTTTACAATCCAAGCATACAAAGAGCGATAGCCGTTAAAACAGCTTTTGTGACCAAAAACAGCAAAAAACTGACAGAAAAGTTAGTTAATAAAAACTACTCAGCCCAGCCAGCTCGAGACCACGTCTTCGCAGGGAAGCGGCAAACGAGATCTGGGGGACTGGTAGTGGTGCATCCTGGGATATAGTAAGCTCAGCCAATAAGAGACTTCGCTCTTTGGCATAAGCGTGCCGAGTCGGAGCCGAGGGATCGGCTCCGAACCCATCATTCAGAATGTAGGCGAGATAGGATCACATAACATCATTACTTATCTTGTTATTTGTTATTTTGATCATAAGATTCTTAAGTTTTAAAAATGCCAAATGACATCTTTAAAAGGAATTTCTTTAAACATTAATGGATTGAATAATCCATGTAAAAGGGCAAGCCTAATAAGATACATTAATTTACATAAGGCCAGCTTAGTCTTCCTACAAGAAACCCATCTCTTGAAAAAAGATATTGATAAACTAGCCACAAACAAATATACAGTATTGGTTAGTTCAGAGCACACTCAGAAAAAAAGAGGAGTGGCTATTTTATGGAATAAAAGTATGCCCATTCCTAAAACCATTAAGTCTTATCAGGATGACAAAGGAATGTTTTGTATGGTTACAATACAAATTAATGGGAAGACTTACACTTTAATTAATGTATATTGGATACCTGGAATTGGTATTAATACAGTGAAACATCATCTTGATAAGATCATATCATTCTCTATAGGAGATATTATTTTAGCTGGTGACTTTAATTGTATACTACATGAAAGTGATACTACCACTATAGGAAAGAGAAGAATTACATCTAGCATAAAACATTTAAAGGATTTTGCTAATTCTTATCATTTGAATGATATTAATAATCAGATAGATTCAAAATCATTACCATACACCTTTTTTTCTAACAGATACAAAGCTTATTCAAAAATAGATAGGGTCTTTATTTCTAACCAGATGGTAACAGATTTAATTAATTCCAAAATCATTTCATGTCCTATATCTGATCATAATTCAATTGTTTTTGAATTCATGATAAAAATACTCATAATGTTCAGATCAAAAGGATACCAGCATACTTAACTCAACTAAAAGACTATAAAGAATATATACTTTCAGAAGTAAAACATTTTTTAGACATAAATAACACTCCTGAAGTCTCCATTGTTTATGTTTGGGATGCCTTAAAATCATATCTATATGGACAAAGTATCAGATGGTATAATAATAAAAGGAAATCTTGGGATAAGGAATTGTTAGATATTCAAAGTAAATTAGACTCTTATAAACATAATAATAAAGAAAATATTATGGACAAGAAAGTTATTGAAGAAATAAACAAACTAAATGAGAAATACAAAGAAATTTTAACTCATAAAGTTAAAATAACTTTAGAGAAATACAAGTTTTTGTCTTATTCAATAAGCCCCAAATACTTACATAGACTTAAAAATGAAACAAAAAGGTTGAATAAACAAAACCATATCAAAGAAATCTTTTCTCTAAGGAAAAAGAAGAATGTTTCTAGTATACCAGAAATACTAGATGAATTTAGAAATCACTTTCACAAAATTAACCATAATAATATTAACATGGAACCTAAAGATAAAATAAAGGAGTTTATAACCACAAATATGAATAAAAAGCTTAATAAACAACAGATTAAACTATTGGACAAGAGTATTTCATATACAGAAGTTATTACACAAATAAATAAGCTTAAATCAAACAAAGTACCGGGTAATGATGGTATTATACCAGAGATATATAAAATCCTTTCTAAAAATACACATTCATTAATACATAAGGTTTTTATTTTGGCCCAAACTGAGTTAATAACCCCCCCCCATCTTGGCAATATACATTTATTTCGCCAATTTTAAAACCTAATAAAGATCCAACTAGATGTTCTTCATATCGGCCCATCTCATTACTTAATGTTGATTATAAAATGTTTATGAATATCTTTGCTGATAGATTGAAGACAATCATTCCCGGCATTATAGATATAGATCAGACAGGCTTCATTGTAAATAGAAATACTTTTGATAATATAAGAAGAACTTTAACATTAATAGATTTTGCAAATAGGAAAAAGAAAGATTTAACACTTATTAGTCTTGATATAAGTTCATCGTTTGATTCAGTAAGTTGGGACTATCTGTTTACCTTAATGAAGTGCACAAACTTCTCGGATGCATTTGTAAATCTAATTGAACATTTATACAAAGGAGCGTTGGCTTATATTAAGGTAGGAACATATGTTTCACAAAAAATACCCATTCTTAAAGGTACAAAACAAGGATGTCCACTTTCTCCACTATTATTCACTTTAGTAATGGAGCCTTGGGCTAATTTGATCAGAAACAGTACTGACATAGAGGGTTTTGAAATAGATGAAAATACAACATCAAAAATTCAACTTTTTGCAGATGATGTTCTAATTACATCAGCAGGATCTAATTCTTCTATACAGTCTCTATTTGATAACATGATGAATTTTAAAAGTATTTCTGGTTTAATATTCAATGAAGAAAAAAGTAAAATACTACCTATATATACACGAAAAAATATTCTCATTAGTGATTTTACTAAATATGTACCCAATTCAGGTCAGATAACTTATTTAGGTATAATACTATCTAAAGATATTAAATCTATTATATATAATAATTATAATACCTGTTTTCTTAATATACAAAATCTTTTTAATACCTGGAATAATATGTTTTTTACTATGGAAGAGACTTACAATTATTAAAATGATAATATTCCCCAAGATTTTATACTTAATACAATCAATAATACTTCCACCTACAAAAATAATTATCAAGAAACTGAACACACTAATGTTAAATTTCTTATGGGCACCTAATAGACCTAGGATTGCATTAAAGAAACATACTAATAGCTGGTCTCAAGGGGGTATTTCTTTTCCAGACTTTAATTTATATACTATCTCTTCTATTGTAAAAGTTATTACTTTATTAATAGATCAGTCATATGTCACAAAATGGAAAGATTATTGGGAGCTAATTAG
>NC_056727.1:960774741-960892241 GCF_019279795.1 Protopterus annectens
AACGTGCACGCTGATTGGCCAGCGTGCCCATTGTAAATCCCACAATATACCAATGGAAATAAGGTCCGGTCACCCAGACTTTTTTCCGTTGGTATAAAGTCCTCAAAATATTTTTTTTAAACAACTATGTTCTTTTGTTTCTATGTTTATAATTATTTGGATATGATATGTCCCCCACCACTGTTATCTGTGAACTGACATCACTACAGATTGTTACCAAAGGCTAGGGACATGTCCATGTGGCAACATTTTGTTCAGCATAAATGATATAGTAGTTTAGTCAGTAGAGATATCCATCAGATGTATTGTCTGGTTCAGTGGAACCTGATTTTTAATTTTAGTTGTGGTAGCAGTTTATTTCTCAAGTAAAGGATGTCTCCCCTAGTCTCTATATATCTATTTATCTATGTTAATTAAGGTACAACACTGATGGCAATGAACTATACTCATAATCTGACCGAAATAAGAATTATGAACAGTACAAAAAGCAACAGTAATACAACATATGGAGGAAAGCATTAAAACAGCAGTAAAGTATTTCAAAATTATATTGACTCAATTGCTGTGAAAAGGGGAGTATACATGAACTAAGGAAAGCTAGAATACAAAATATAAGACAAAGCAGAAGACCTGTTTTAGAGTAAAACACTATTAACTAGCTTCCACAAGGAGTGTAGAAGGGTGGAAAAGATAAATTATGCAGTAGGATGTGTTATAAGGAAGGAAAGGTACTTTTTCAGCTATCCCCTAAATTCTGGGAAGGAAAGGGCTGATTATAACTTGATAGAAAGAAACTTCTAGAGTTGTGTGGCTAAAATTGAAGAAAGTGGTCTGTACTATGTAATTTACTTTTTGAGGTCAAAAGTGAGGATGTGTTCTAGAAAATGGACATAAAGCTATATGTTTTTCTTTAGGTCTACTGAAGAATTAAGGAAAGGTGTGTTAAGTACAACAGTTTTTAGATGATTGGTGTAAGTAGAAGTGTGCTTCTCTGACTGGTAGTCAAATACATTTAAGAACTGAGTAATGATGCTCCATTTTGGTGCAAGGATGGCAAACATTTATATGTTATTATAGATTACCTACAGGGCTTTGAGAGTCTTACTGACAGTAAAACAAAGGCCTTATTGAAGTTGTGTGATAAGAATTCCTTTTCTAATAGCTGTCCTACCTTGTGGAGAAAGGAAATGGAAGATTTTGCATGCCCAGAAAATGAGTTTATTTTACTGATATGAAAGTGGAAGTCTAAGCTTTAGTCTTACCACATCTCTAGGTATTTGAAGTAGCAGGCAGTTTCTACAGGTTCTTGGCCATTACATGTATGGTCCATTGATTTGCAGTGGAGCTGAGCTTTCATTTATTCCCAAAGTGTGGCTTGTTTTTTTGGTGCTAAGGATTACTTTATTTTTATGACTAAGCTACACAACTGAGTGAGATGTTTTTAATGGCATTGGTTTTGCTTCCTTTTCTGTAGATCACTATGTCATCTCAATAGAGCATAACATTTATTTGTGGGATTTGTGCAGGATGGTGTTTGAGCAGAGAGAAGAGTAATAGGGAGTGGATCAATACTTGATATACCTCCATGATAGGAGGGATATTTGGAGCTTATTTGGACTTTAAACGGTTAGTTATACAGAAAGTTTATGAACTAAGGCAGAGTTTTGGCCAAACTCACATAAAGGAGTTAATGAGACAATTGTGATCTACCAGATCAAAGGCTTTAGTGAGGTCAATGAATACTACTCCAGTGAATAATCTCTTGTCCATGTTTAAGAGGGTGTTGTTAGTAAGAGTAAAAAAAGGGCTGTCATTGTACTATGGCCAGAGCAGAATCCATGTTGTTTGAGGGAAAAGAACCCTCTAAGTTTGTATGTAATCAGAGAATTGTTATATACTTTTTCTAAAACTCTGCCTGGGCTAGAAAAAACTGAATTTTATTTGAAATCCTTTACATTGTCTAGCTGGGGGATTTTGATGATGGATTTGATAGGACATATGTAGACAGTAATCTAGCCTTTGACCATCACATGTCTACAGTAGTGAAGAAATCATTCTATGTTGTGCAACTTATAAACAAAGGTATGACATCTAGGTCTAAGGAGATTATAGTTCCACGATATTTGACATTCATCAGACCTTTCATTGAGTACAATGACCCCATTGGTAAGTACCTAACCAAGCACATCCAACAACTGGAATGTCCACAGAGGTTCCTCACTAAAAGAATACAGGATGTGAATAACATGTCATATGTAGGTTGTTGACTAGAGATCTATGCCTGGCATACAAGGCATCACTGGACCCTACTCTGATGAACCTCCATATCTACAAAACCCTACCCTTTCTAAAGACTTACAGCTTGCTTGTTATTTAACTAGGACTTGCTGGAGTGACAAGTATGTATCTCAGAGATTACCTCTTCTCTGGAACAGGCTCCCCATCCATGTGAAACAGAGTTCCTCCCTAACCCATTTCAAGTGCAACTTGGACAATTGGATGGGGAACAGGAAATTCATCCCTGGTTTGGCACCCATGTCTCTAACGGACATAGGCAGCCTATAAATAGCTGATCTCCCAGGCCCCAGCTTCTAAATGTTTCATTTCCCCTGCCCCTGATTACACTTGCTAAGGGTATCAGAACTTGTCAGAGATTAAGGATGCATGGTTAGGGTAAAAAGGTCCCAGAAGTCGTTAGTCTAGTAAACACCTATGAACCTAAGGGTTTGCTTCCAAACTGATGGTGTTGTATTTGTTTTCATCAAAGGTTATGTAGGTGGTATAGTTGTGCGAGTAGCTGTTCTCTGCAAAGATGGATGAACCAGGGAAGAGAATGTTGTCTGAGCTGGGAAGAGGGGGTTAAGAAAGATCTGCCAAAGACTAATTTATTTCTTTCTTTCTTTTTTTTTTTTTTTGGTAGTTAAAACAAATAATGGAGGTGTGTAAAGGAAAGGCACAGGGAGAATCGGTGGGAAGGGCTGGGGATGTGTGGACTTCTTTTAGTAAAACAGATGGGTTAAGTGGCAGGATTTTGATGGAAACTTGTATGACAGTTTTATTTTTGGACTATCCGGTGAAGTGATTATCCAGGCTCCAGAATCGCTTTGCTTGCAGAGTTTATGTCTTCTAGTTGCTTTTGGCAAGATTCCCCTGGTTTATAAAGTGATCATTGTTCTAAACCGCCCTCAGATAATAGGAATTACAAGTCAGTTAGGCCAAGACATAATTTAAGCCTTGTTGATACCTCGCTATTGTGTACCTCCTGCTTCCAAAAGGGTGAAGTGGGTCCAGACTGGGATACATTTGTGAGTGCCCATTCAGTTGTCAGGCTGGTTTCTGAAAGATGGTAGAGTATAACTGATATGTTAAAAAAATGTATTCAGAGAAGAGGTAAACATTGTATAATTGATCTATCCCACCATCAAGTTTTGTTTATATGTTTGTCGAAGTTTAAGTCATTAGATTTAGTGTTTGCACAGCTGTTAGACTCAAGAGATAAAAGTGGCTCCTGAGGGCCGGGTCCTTAAGAAAGTGGAATGCAAGACAAATCACTGAGTAAGATCTTACAGGAGAGAGACCACTGCAATAGGGCTTTTAGCCTGTCTTATTATTTTATGTTCTTTAGGTCAGTAATCTTTTTAGTCAGTAACTGTTGGGGCCTTTCTAGTTGGGCTATGTGTCTAGATGGGTACATATCAACGGGGAAACTATACTTGATAATTGGTTTAATAACAACTTTCAACCTGAATGAGATGCTTTTGGTTATCAGTTGTGCTAAACAGGATTTCCTGATCATTGATTATACATGGTGATTGAAAGAGATGGAGCTATTAACCAAGATCTCTGATTTATATATCATTTTGGAGTGGGATGCTGGCTGTTATTTGCTGGTGCAGAAAAAACAATTCTATAGATTTTTGCATTTAGTTTTGCCCCTCTGTCAGTACACCATTGGTTTGTAAACTTTAGTTTTTGTTGCAGGACCTCTGTGTCAAGGGGTGATATGACAATTAACTATAAGCATTGATCACAGTTAGTTGTTTGGAGTTATGAGAAGTACAGCCCAAGTATGAGATATCTTAGCTCCAATCTCTAAGAAGTATGGCCCAAATATGAGGTGTCCCAGCACCAGTCTCTGAGAAGATAGTACATTTGCATAAAATCTTACCATAAAGGTAGATGTTCTTGCCTTCACTGCTGCAGTATTCTTAACTATATGGGATTCCTTGCTGCGGAAGCCAGATGTCCGGCCAGTCTTCCAAAGACTTCTGAATTTAAAAGTCATGCCGAACATCACCATATACTCCCTACGTAATGTAGGGCATAAAGGTGACATTCAGGCCTATCAAAATAGAACTGATTGCCCCAGGAGGAACACCAGTCCAAGGAACCCACATCCAGGAAGGTAAAGAACTAGAACTAGCCTTCCTGGGAGGTCTGATATTAATGATGCCTTTAAGAAATTGTTTCATCTCAAATCCAGCAGCTAAAGGAAGAGAAAACGTCAGACAAGCAGAGACAGCGGATAGGTGGGCCTTAATAGAAGACTAGGCCAAACCAGCATTGAGCAACTCACACAAATAAGAGAGAACTAAAGGAGCATCCACAGTAAGTGGGTCCAGGTTACAAGACAGACACCAAAAAGAAAACCTCTTCCATTTGTATAAGTAGGATTTCTTAGTCACAGGTTTCCTGGCCTCCTGCAGGACTTGCAGCACGTCCTCAGAAAAAAGGTGTCTAGGAGGAATCAAAATCCTACCACTCACAGTGTCAGTTGAAGTGTGAAGAGGTGTTGATGGATATGAGATCCCTTGTCTTGTGTGATTGGATCCACCCTGTAAGGTAACTTGTGATGATTGCCCCTGTCTAGATGCAGAAGAAGAGGGAACCAGTGCTGTTGCGGCCAAAAGGGAGTCACCAACAAGATTTTGGGAGCATCCTGTTGAATTCTGAACTGGACTTTCAGAATGAGAGAAGGGGGGAATGCATAAAGAAACATCCCCTTCCAAGAGAATGAAAGGAAATCCACCTTCCACACCAGAGGGCCTGGGACTCCTGCACAAAACAGAGGAATTTGTCTGTTTAGAGGGGAGGCAAAACAATCCACGTGAGGAATACCACACTGGTGAATAATGTCCAGAGCACATCCCTGTAAAGTATCTATTTATGGGACTGAGTTAAGGACCTGCTCAGAGTGTCTACCACAATATCCTGACTGGAAGGCATATAAACTGCCTGAAGAGTCACTTGACACTTGACAGCAAGATCCCATAACAGAAGTGCCATTCGGCAAAGAAGGTAAGTTCTTGTTCCTCCCTGCTTGATGATATACCACATCACTGTGGTATTGTCTGTGAATACCTTGAGAGGCCCTAGAGAAAAGAGAGACTGAAAGGCCTGAAGAGCAAGCAGAAGGGCTCTCATGTCTTTGACATTGATGTGCTCCTTCTGATGAAGTGACCAAACCCCCTGTATCTTTAGGGAGCTGAGCAAAAAGTCAGCCCCATCCCATGTCTGAGATGTCTGTGAGCAATTCCTGAGAGGGAAGAGGGGGGATGAAGAGAGATTCCCTGGATTCACAGACGACTGCTGAATCCATCAGAGAAGTTTCTATCTGAGATAAGGAAGAAGACAAACTACAAATTCTAGAGGATAAGCATGTTGACGCTACACTGACTTCAGAAACCACCAAAACTACCTCATGTGAAGTTTGGCCAGAGGAGGCATTGGAATGGTGGATGCCATGAAACACAGAACTCTCAGAAACTCCCTGGCAGTAATGGAAGCCAGAGGAAGAAGAGTGTGAAAGAATGAAATGAGAGTGAAGGCCTTTGGAGGGGGCATGGATGCCAGCATTGGCACCATCTGAATCTTGCAACCCAGAAAAACATGATCCTGAGGAGGAGTCAGAGAAGACTTTTTGAAATTTATACTGAACCCCAGGCACTGAAGAAGGGATATGGCAACAATGAAGATTTTGCAAAAGGGTCTCTGGAGAGGACATCTGAATCAACAGGTCATCCAAGTAAGGAAATATCTGGGTTCCTTGAAGTCTGGAAAAGGCAATCACAGGATCAAGGCATTTGGTGAACACTCTTGCGCAGTAGAAAGGCTAAAGGCTAAAGGGCAAAGCAGAGAACTGAAAATGCTAGGAAGCAACATAGAAACACAAAAACTTCCTGAACAGGATGAATCAGAATATCGAGATAAGCATCCTTGAGATCTAGAGACACCATATAGGCCTGGGGGAGGAAGACAGAAAACAGAATCTGAAGTGACAACATCCGAAAGGAAGGTACCTTTAGAAAAGTGCTTAGATGAGAGAGGTCGAGAACAGGTTTCCAACTGCCCTCTTTTCTGGGCACTAGAAACAGTCAGGAAAAAAAAACTTTCCTCCTTTGGGACACAGGAACCTCTTGAATAGTACCCCGAGACAAGAAATCTCGAAGAACCTCTGGTAAAAAGGGAAGATGTTCCTGAGAACGCTGAGTAGTGCCCATAAAAGGAGGACAGGATTTCTACACCATGAAGTACCCTTGATCCACAGAACCCAAGAATCCTGAGTGATCTGAAGCCAAACCAGAAGAGAAAGAGAAAGGTGACAAGAAAAAGGAATGAGGCTGGGAAGGGATGGATAGTCACGCATAGACTGGTTTGTCCAGAAAGAAAGGCTTCAGAGTCCCCGAAAATTAAGTAGCCTTAACAGGAGGAGCACGTTTGTCACTCTTCTTACTTTTAGTAGAAGGACAGGCTTGCCTATGAACAAAGGCAGGCTTAGTGGGGTAGTTTCCCTGAAATTTAGGCATAGGAGAAACAAACACATGTTTAAGTTCCCGTAAGGCCTTACCCTTATCCTGAAAGGACTTAAACCAGCAGCAGCTTCCCCAAACAAAAGTTTAGAAACCAGAGGAGCATATATCAACTTAGCTTTAATATCATCAGGTAGAGGTTGAAGCCTAAGCCAAGAATACCTCCTCATAACTGAACCAAAAACAGCAGCCCTAGAGAAGAAGCATCTGTCGCATCATAACTACATTTAATAGAAAGATGAACAACTTGAGAGGACGTCCCTAGCAAGGAAAGAACAGAAGTTTTACCCTCAGAGTCTGGAAAATCAGAAATAAGTTGACAGGCCTGAGGAAAAAAAGCCAACATGTACCTAGACATACGGGTCTGATAATTAATAGCTCTAAAAGCTAGGGCAGCAGAAGTGTAAATCTTTTTCTCAGCCTGTCCATAGTTCTGCTGTCTTTGTCAGAAAGCACTAACTTGGTTGAAGGAAGCAACTGAGGCAGCTTATCAGAGGCTACAGACACTACCGAGGGGTCAGCAGCAGGACATTTATATAAAAAAGAATAATACTCAGTAACCCTATAAAACCTATCAGACTTCTTTGGAGCAGGGAGGAGAGAATCAGGTGCCTGAGAGGCATTGGAGAAAGCATCCAGTAAAGCAGCTAAGACAGGAGGAATAGCTGCAGCTTTAGGAAAATCCAACTGAAACAACTCATAGTACCTCTTATGGACATCAGAGACCTGAGTACAATCTCATTTAAAAAATCCATAATCCTAGAGAGTGTGTCCCCAAAGGAAATTTCCTCCAAAGAAACATCAAGACTAATAGATTCCCCCACTTCTGACCCACAGTCCAAAGGAGAAGGAATATGAGTAGAATAAGTTAGGGATTCATCAGCAGAATCTTACTCATCCAGAGAAGAATCCTGATCTCTAGGCCTTTTAAGAGGAGTACAGGACCAAGGAGGAGCAAGAACTGAAACCCCATGAGGAGGCTTTAAGAACATTAAGGAAAAAAAATAATTCCCAAGTAAAAGCCTGCCACTCACTTTGTGGATCCCTAGGAACAGAAGAAACATGTATAATTTTTTTTGTTTCTTTTCTTAAGGGAGCGTCCTGAGAAGGATCAGATCCAGGAAAACAGTCCATAACCATAGCAGGAACTTCTTTCCCAACTAAAAACTGAAGAACTCCCCTAGGCCCCCTCAGAAAAAAATCAACTGTGGTTCCCTTTGAATGTCCAAGACGGACGCCTGCAAAGCCTCTTTGGGCATGCTGCCAGCCGGATCCTTACTGGCCTCCAACACAGTCATGGCAGAGAAATTGACAACACAGTTGGGTGAGCCACCAGGTTCATAACAACCTCAGGAGAAACACCTGGCAGAGGCTAGACAACAGAAGATTCTGGTCATACCCTTTTCATCTTTTTCTTCCCTAACAGCTGACCCTTGGGGTGAGAGATTCCTTACACAGGATCTTTAGCGAGCAGCTTAAGATGCTGAATCTCAAGATACAAGGAAAGGGAAGAAAGTCTACTGCGAAGGGTTTTTGGAACAAACACCTGATAAATAGAACAAGATGTATGGTCACGAGAAGCACCTAAGCAAAAAAGACACTTTATCATGACTGTCTCTATGGGGAATCTGTCTCCCACATTGGCATTTACCCTTCCTGGATGACATTAACCCCAAGGAACACAAAAAAACAGGAAAAAATAAAATCCCGAATGGGGCACTTAATTTGCAAAAACAGCAAACAGTCATAGGAAGTCATTGGAGAAAGTAAATGCATTCAACTGGCAGAAAATGGATGCAGGTAAACAGACCAAAGGTGTAAAAGTTACGTCCAGACTGATGGCAAAGAGGTTCTGTTTTTGGTAGGTCTGGACGTCACATTTATGCCCTACATTACATTGGGAGCATGTAGTGACATTCAACATACCTTTTAAATTCAGAAGTCTTTGGAAAACTGGCCTGACATCGGGCTTCTGCAGTAGGGAATCACATATACTTAAGAATACTGCAGCAGTGAATGTAAGGACATCCAGCAATTACTTGTGTTGTTGAGGTGATGTCTGTTACTTCACTTGTTTCTTCCTTTTAGCCAGTTCCCAGTCCATCTTACTATGTATGAGTTTACAATTACAATTTTTAGTGTGCTAACAATACCCAAATGGGTAATGGTTTCAAAGTCCCTGGTTATTTCCAAATAGGCTCTGTGAGCTGTATGACCTCCATCCATAGCTTTCTTTACTTTCTTGAAAAAAACAAATCACCATATAAAGTAAGCATACTCTTTCCTTCACAAAAAAAATAAACTAATGAGGGTCAAGGTATAAAAGAATTTTGATGCTGTACATGAAATTTCTTACTTTGGTAAGCTTCTCTGAAAGGGTTAAAGAGGCTGTAGATGGTGGCCAGTGCAGTGCATGTGGTGCATCTTGACTTGACCAAGGCCTTCAGCACCATGCCAGCATCCTATAAAAGCTAAATGCTTTCAAAGTTGACCCATATGTGTTAGAATGGGTAGCAAACTGGCTGAAAGACATGCAGTGAGAGTTGCAGGTGCCTCATCAGAAAGTACAAAAATGACCAGTTCTGTCCCTCGGGGCTCAGTGCTGGAAACTCTTTGGTATTCACTTCTCAAACCTTCAAGCAAACAGGGCAAGACCTACGACTAAGAAAGTTTACAGGTGACTGCAAACTCAGTTCTGGTTGAGTCACCTTATGACACTGAAACCCTTAAAACTCACTCTCTCTAAGCAAATTATTGGTGTACTAAAACTGAGATCAAACTAAAGTGCAGTACTATCACTTTTGGTAGACAACCCCTCTCATCATACTGTATAGACTATAGTCAGGAATGTAGGTATCAGAGTTAATAGCTCCCTCTTTTGACCATCGCATACCAACAGTTGTCAGAGAATCCTGTTATTTTGCCCAGCTACTTTTCTAACTAAAATGATCACAGGTCTAACACCCCTGGGCTACCAAGAGAGGCTGAAATCTATTTATTCACTGTTACCTAGACTTCTGAGGTGAGATCACTGTCCTGCTTGCCATGCCATTAGAGATCCAATTGTCCTAGACCTCCCATTTCCCTGCAAGTCCAATATCTCCACCAATACTAAAACAAGTGATCTAATTCACCAACAGGTAAACAAAACACAGTGGAGGGACAGATTTATAACCCAGCACCTCACAAACCTCTAGAATAAACTTATCCTTAAGCAATGTAACTCACTAGCTTCCCCTAAACATAAACAAGATGACTGATAGATATCCACACTTTTTTTCAAGCCTTGACTGGAATGGCTCTACTGAAGAAATGAGTTGCAGCCTAAAGGAGGATACTGGCAAGGGTAAATGGTCATAACACTTTGTGACCTTGGAATATCTATGATAGGAGGCCCATAGCTTTACAAATCAAGTTAGACTAACTGGTCTGTTGTTTATTGGGTAAGTGGTGGATCATCCCTTATAGAGAGACATTACAACTGCTGTCTTCTATGCTACAGAAACATAGCTGGCGGCTAAACTTAAAACTAAACAAGTTTAAGAGTGGTACTGCAAGGGCGTGTTTGACACTTTATTATACAACCAGTTATGCTGTTTGATCCCACTGACATGGCATTGTTGGCTTTTGAAATAAGTTATGACGCACTCCTTTACCATCTTAGATGGTGTTAAGGAATCAGGGATTTGTATTTCTTTTTGATGGCCATCTCTGGGATGTAATTTGCCATAAACATATCTGTCAGTACATTTGCAGTGGCATTTAAGTCAAAGTGATACCATTTTGGATTAATTCAGAGTTCTACTGGTTGTGTTTTTGAGTCTTAACAGCAAAGGAAGGATTTTTAGTTGTCACTGGCATCAGTTGCCAGTTTTAGGTAATTTACAACTTCTGCCCTCCTAATGGTAGCTGTTAGACTGGAAGAAGGTGGAGTTTATGGTATGTGTGTGAAAAGAGGAAGGTGACAAATCTATAACTAGTCTGTGACTAGTTTGACTGATCCTGCTAGTCTGCGGCTCCAAGTCAGTGGTGTGCAGGTCCCTAATATTACTGATGTAAACAGTTTTTCACTTGTACTCAGCATGCAGACTGCATTTATTTCACCTGGAAGAGCTATGTATGCTGTTGCAACTTACTTGTGGGACTTTGGTTTTAAAGCAAAGTGTTTTCTCTCAAGACTGCATTAACCTTTTCTGAAACTGCTCCAACTCCTGGAATTACGCCTGTTCTAAGCTCTACTATATATATATATATATATATATATATATATATATATATATATACTATACAGGATACCTGCATACCACTGAGAGCCCCCCCCCCATACTCACCTGTTTAGAAACCTTGCCTAATTCTCTCTGCCATCTATGAGTTAGTCACTACCCTTGTGTCAACTCTCTCTTAGCTATATTCTTTTTGTTTTTCTGTTTGTGGTTTCCTTTTAACTGTTTTTATCTTACTGAAAATACCTGTGTATACCTCACTATTACATCTCTTCCTTATCTGCCTACACCTCCCCACCTCTTCTACTTACCCGCTGACTCTCACTGTATGTTCCTACTTACCTGCTGACTCTCACTGTGTGCTCCTACTTACCTGCTGACTCACTGTGTGCTCCTTACTCTTGTTCCCTCCTGCCCTGCTGATTGTTTCTTGTGGTGACTCTTCCTGGCCAATCCCGCTCCATTTGCCCCCTTTCTCCCCTAACTCCACCCCTTCTTGTCTGCTATGACATTCTAAACACCTTACCGTCCCCTACTAATCACTTCATAGTTTAATCTGCTGCAATTCCTCCTTCTTTCTATATATTCCATACAGCTTGTTTCACTTAGATTTTACTTCAACCCTCTAACAGGTCCAACTACTTACTTTTCCTAGTCCCTTATCCACACCTCACTCCATCCCAAACCTACTTCCCCACCTTAGGCCATGGCTTTTGCAACTCTCTCCATTTTCCTCTTGCCTCCATTACTCCTCCATCTCATTCTTACATCTTGTACTACTCCATTACCACCTGTCCATAGAGATCCCACTAATCCCCATACTGTTTCATCTCTGCAGTACTCTATTACAATCTCCTCCTCTATCTTTTCCATGAAAATCCCTCTGCCTAAAATCAAACTTCCTCACCCTCTAGCATCAACCCCCCTCACTCTCTAGCATCTAAAACCAAGACTAGGTACTTGACTTACAACCCATTTAAATTTCAGACTTTACCAACTTCATGTAGCCCTGCTTATATCAGGAGACATGCATCCAAATGCTGGGCCCATCCATCACCCCACCATGCTTAACTCTACCTCTCCCCACTTAAACTCATCCTCTCCAAACATATTTCCTTTTACTCTATGAATGCCCGCAGTATTCTAAACAAAGTTAGTGAAATCCATGCCTGGATAGCCTTCTACACCCCTGATGTCATCACCCTAACAGAGACTTGGCTAAAACCCCAAACCTCTGATAAACACATTCTCCCCCCGGTTATAATGTACTCTACATAGATCGCCAAAACAAAAAAAGGGGGTGGCTTTGCCATCCTCTACTCCAACCACCTCACCATTACAAGTATGAAACCTAGCCCATCCTTTTCTCCTGTTGAACTACTTTCAGCTAACCTTAAAATAAATAACCACACCACTATCTTAGTAGTAGCCATCTATATTCTTCCAGGAGACATTCCTCTGCTCGAAAATATTCTTTCATACTTTTCTCAACAAATCCCCAATGAAACTATCCTCCTTGGGGATGTCAACATTAACTGGTCAACTCTCAGTAATCCAAACACTAATACTAATATTAATTTATATGGCTTTACACAGCTAATCTCCCAACCTACCCATACAAACAACTCTCACACATCTAGTACTCTTATTGACTGGGTACTTGTATCTAATCCTTCCAAATATCATAACCTTAAAACCCTTCCAAACACCCTGAGCGATCACTCCCCTATAAAAGTGCTTAGGTTCACTCCCCACTTTTCAAAACCTCCTAAATGTATCACTTGTCGTAAACACTCTAACTTCCATCCAGAAACCTTTAATGTCCTCCTCTCTAAAGTAAACTGGAAATTCCTTACCCAACTCACACTAGAAGAAGCAGTCCTAGCTTTCAACTCCACCTTCCTTAGCATCTTAGACTCACTTGCACCCTCTCGCAAAGTCCAAATTAAGCCTACCATATCTCCGTGGCTTTCAAAAGCCACTCGTACCCTTATGATAACTAGAGACAAACTATGGAAAAAATGGTCACATAAAAAGGACTTGTAACCTCACACAGCCCTAAAATCTAATCCTAAAAAATTATGGAACTCTATTAACCAAATATTACATCCTGGTAATCTTCGCTCCTTCAATCCATGCCCAGACAAGACATCTGAAGAAACTGCCACTATCTTCAATACCTATTTTATCGATTTAATATCTAAGCTACTGAACCCGAACCTCTCTGCTACTAACATCTCCAACTTTTCTGAACGTACTCCTAATACTATCTCCTCAAATACCTTTTCCTGCAAACATGTACCTACTAGCTACATCAAAACTCTACTCTCTAAATTAAAACCATGCTCATCATCAGCTGACAATATTCCTTCTGCTAGCAGCTGACTCTCTTGCTCTCCCTGTGTCTATCCTAATTAATCGCTCTCTCTTTCTGAATCTAAAGTCCCTTCCACCTGGAAACAATGCTACACTCTACCTATACACAAAGGAGGGAACTCCTCTGATATCTCCACTTTAGACATATCGCTATTCTCTCCCCTCTCTAAAGTTCTAGAAAAATGTATTCATAAACAAGTTATGCAGTATCTAATACAGGAAAATCTGCTTACACCCACTCAACATGGCTTCAGACCCAAACATAGCACCACTACAGCTCTATTATCCTTCCTCAACACTGTCTCTATAGCCATGGATGGCCATAAACGTATTTCTTGCCTATTCTTGGACTTCTCAAAAGCTTTCAAAACTGTCTCACACTCTTCTGCTGCACAAACTGCATCACCTCACTTTCTCCTCTGATACTGTTGCATGGTTCTCTAGCTACCTCACTGATAGATCAGTGAGATGGCACTCTGCACTCTCCCCTCCTCTCTCTTCAAACTGGGTGTACCTCAAGGGTCTATCCTAGGGCCTTTACTTTTTAATATCTTTACTAATCAGCTCTATACCTCCTGTCCTCAGTCATCTTTAGAGCAATACGCAGATGACTCTACAGTCATCACCACAGCCAACTCTCCCTCCAAGGTCTTCTCAGATACTCAGGCATCTTTTAACTTAATTGAAACATGGCTCTCCAACAACCAGCTCATTCTTAACCCTAAAAACAAAGTTGTTACTCTTCCTATTTAAAGTTTAACAATAAAATCCTCCTTCTCCATACAGTTCCTTAACAACACTCTCATTCAGGTTGAATCCAGTGCTAAGCTCTTAGGCGTAACCATTGACGACCAGCTTAAATTTGACTTGCATGTTAATAACTTATCAAAAAGAATCATTCAAAACTAGGGCTCCTTTACAGTAACAAATCCCTTAACCTTTGAAGCCAAGATTACTCTCTCACCTACCTTCTACCCAGTCTAATGTACAATTCTCACAAATCTTAACTCAGCACTCCTGACCAAACTCAAATCTACCTACAACAAGGTAGATAGATTTGCTGCCCAGCAAACCTACACTTCCCATCACTGTCTCTCTCTCTTTCTCTCTAAAACACCTAAACTGGCTTGAATTACCCCACCAGCTTCTTCTCTCAGCTCCAGATCATCCATTCTATCCTATACCAGCCTTCTTACTGCCCAGCACTATCACCTCTCATCTCCCATTATTCTCCCTCCAGACCTCTCCGAAGCTCTAACCAAGACCTACTACAAATCCAAGTCTAAATTTGGATGCAACATGTACAGCTATCACCCCACTATTGCCTAGAATATGCTCCCACTAGAAATCAGGACCCTTACATATCCCAAACAATTTAAGACAGCCACCAAAAAGCACTTTAAAGTCACTGGTCCTGCCACTGCACTCTCCTTCCTTAAACATCCCCTACTTCTCATACCTTAATCTACTTTCTGCCCTTAACCCACTCTTCTCACTAGCTCTCTCTAATCTTCCTTGACTACTCTTTCTACTGTCTTCTAAAATCTATTAAGCAAATTGCCTCAGAGAAACATTATATTGTAATTGTCTTGAATTCATGCTACTACATCATGATAAAACTGGGTTTTTGTAACCACTTACCCCAAAAACTATACTCATCTTAATGACACATTTCTTTTTATACCTCTTGAAATAGCTATGGTATATACCTGATAGATGCTGTATAATATTGTATTGCTACTTAATGCCTTGTAATAATCCTGTAACACTGCTGTTTAATGCTAATTTATAATGAAAATTGTATAATATGTTGGAGCTTTTCTCCTCGGGCCTCTGCTGAAAAAGGGCACTTCAGCTCAGTTGGACAATCCTGCTCAAGAAATGTAAAATAAAATAACCAACTGGTAGAGTTCAAGCAGAAAAATGCTATGATGCACACCATCTGGCATCTCTGACATAAAATGCTAAACTCATGCATTTCATAAGAGAGTTAAAGTAGACCGTTTCCTTTTACACACGGGATTCTATTCATAAGTTTTCAAATTTAGATAGGTACATTACTAGTTTTGAGTAGTCTTTGCTTTGTATTTAGCAGAACAAAAAGACAACGTTCATGGCTAGCATCTAGCCAAGTGTAAACATCTTCCTTCATAAGTCCTACAACATTTGGAAGCTACGTATTCCATTACCCACAATGCCACTACTAACAATTACAGCATGTCATACTACAGTAAAGGATAACACAAGGCATAAGTTATTCAGCATATTTAATTTTCTCATTACAAGTGCATTATGTTTCCAAGTTAGCTACTTAGCATGATCTCTTAATGCATTTTGTCTGAATCAGTGCAGCATACTTATTTTTCCAGCAGACCATGGACAAACAAGACTACAAACAACTTTTGAAAATGGATTTTTATTCGGGTAAAAAAACACAACTAGCTGTTACACTAGCAGGGTAATCTTGTTTCAATGAACGTTGACACCAGTGCATTCAAAATTCAGAGCACTACATTTATAAAATCTATTTTCATTAAATATTTCAAATAATGCTTTTAGAATTTCCTCTTAGTTCTTCAGCAAGAGGTTTAGGGTGACTTTTTGAATGTGCATTTGTTGCCATTTTTGCTATAAGCATTCTGCTAATGTGTACAAAACACAACTTCTAAATTATACTAGGACCGAAGAGCTGAGGCGTGCATAGCATGTCGGCTATTTCCCATCCACAGGACATGGGTGGGTGCAGGATTTCTTGTTCTTTTTGAATTGGTAGGACTCCTTCCTTAATATGCTTCATCTTTTGCCTGCAAATAAGAGTAAGAAACTAATCATGTGGCTGTAAAAAATCCATGCAAAACCCCCAAATTTAAGCAATACGAGTTAAATTACAATGGATGCATAAACGTTTACCCAGAACTATGAAAGGGAAAAAACAGCTGACTGACAAGTCTAAAGTGAGAGACAGACTAACAAGATGGTATGAAATACTACAGGCTTGCAAAGATAATATATATGTTCCTCCAAGCGATGTTAAAAAAGCCAAAACCTGACTGTTTCCCCTGTTTTAAGGCATTTCCACTGCAGGACTTTCAATACATTCAAATCTTACCATGCAGCCCTGCTCATGACAGAGTAGATTTGGGAGTGCTGGAATCCATTAAAAGTTGAAGCTGCAGCAACTGTATATGCTCCCATATTTTCAAATATGAGCCAGTCACCAACTTGCAGCTCAGGCAGTTCACAACGATCCAGGATACGGTCTAACCCATCACAGGTGGGGCCCCAAATGCTGCTGTTGAACATTTCCTGGTCTGAATTCAGTTTCTATGCAAGAAGAAAGTCAGAGTGAGAAATGGTTGCAACTTTCAAATCTCCATACCACTACTATACTAAATCTCCTGCTCTATGCTGCTCAAAAGTCTTACAGCAAAAAACCTAAAAACAAGCCATTTCTGACTATTTCAAAATAAAATAACTCCATGTGAAAAACATATTAGTATAAACTTAAAACAAACTAAGGTGGGTGATACATGGGTTTATACATGGTCAGATGTCTATTTACCTTATGAGGTAGGGGTTTCACACGGGCATGATCAAAGAAGATGCAGTTAAATGAACCGTACACACCATCATTAATGTAATACATGATGTTTTTGTTGCTTCCATAGTCTTCATCTGCAAAACAGAAAATCAGAAGTTAGTCTGGAAATGGGAACAAAGCCTCCACACCGGAGGACAATAAACAATACATTCTCTTGAGCAGAATGCAAGTGTAACTAACTTTTCAAGACAGTACTCTACAAAAACTTGGTTCTTTGTCAAACTTTGTAGCGTACACAACTGAGCATGCAGGACCACTACCCATCTTTCTTTTCACACAGAAGCTAATATGAACAGTTTTGTACATGAAATGGCAACCCCCCCCAATTTTAGCGCAAGAAATATTTTCTAAAATTCTTAACAAAATTATGAATCTAAAATGTTTTTTAATGAAAATGCTACAACAATGAAACATTTTTCAGTAAAGAGCAAAGTAATTTCCACTGACTTTAGAAATCAATTGCCCTACAAACATGTTTTTTATTTTTTTTTGCACACACATATACATATGGTTATCTTGTGTTTCATCTAAAACCACAGAGGGTGGTGTTATCAATGGTACTATTTGCGGAGATGAGCGAGTGTAGTTGGAAGGGGGTGTTTATGAGTTAGGTTTAGGGTTGGGGATCTGTGTTGTATTTTATATAGTGGCAGTGTTACAGGAAGGTTTTTATTATGTTAAGGTATAGGGTTAGGGTTGGGTGAAGGGGCAGCATTAGCATTTGCACCCATTACTAATGGGGGCAAGGGAAATATCTGCAGTGGTGCAGCGGTAGCGTGGTTCCCTCACAGCAAGAGGTTCTCCCATTCGATTCTCTGCTGGAGTGCGGGGAGTGCCCTGTGTGTGGAGTCTGCATGTCCTCCCCATGGTTGGGTGGGAGTTCGAAAGACATGCGTAAATGGGTGTGCCTTCGTTGAAGGTTGAACATCGAGCTGGCACCTCGACGTTCGTGAAAATCTGCTGCCAATCATTAGCGGACTGGAGTTCCGCTGTGGTGACCTCTAACCAGGAAAAGCAGAAAGACAAACAACTAATGGGGGCAAAGGGAAGAGACCCTCTGTCTACCTCAGTAATGGGTGCTAACCCTAATGCTGCCTCTTCACCCAACCCTACACCTTACCTTAATAAAACCCTTCCCATAACACTGCCACTATTCAGATGAAGTTGAGTCTAGTGTTGTGGGGGTTTACTGTTAAAATTGAGAGAGGAAATAGGTTTCCTCTCTCAATATATCTTTAGTTTGTTTTTGCTGCATTCGATATAGTGTATGTTTTAACATTTTTATGCTGGTGCTTACATTTGATCGTACATAACAGAACCTACACACATACACATATATAAATCTATTATATATATATATATATATATATATAAATATATATATATATATATATATATATATATATATATATATACATACATATATATACATACATACATGTGTGTGTGTGTGTGCGCATATAATCACATACATATAATGGCTCCCTTTCATTTGATTGAAAACTTAATAATGAAACTCAAATTGAAAATGAGAATTTGCCCTTTCCGACTACTGTCGGGTCCTGCATCTGGTATACATAATTAGCACAGTGTGTGTGGGTCTCCCTGCATTAAATATATTTTCAATATTTTGAATTTAACATTTTATGTCTCAATGTTTTTGAATTTTTGATAAGACATACGCTTTACATACACATAGTATATTGAAAAGCATCAAAAATCTACTCAAGACAGTGGAACAGTACCATTTCCAGGTCACCTCTGTAGTCAACCTCAGTAGAAATCAAAAAAATATGTTTATAAAGTATGGAAACAAGAACACTTGGCGATGTTGTAGAACAGTACCTCCCCCGGGTACACAGAAGCAAGTCCTGCCTAAATGCCACCCAACACCCCCCGACGTGTTCAAATAAGGAATACTAAAGAAACAGGACTATAACTCACAATTTTTGTTTAGTTTTTGCAAGGTGCAAGCCCCCTGCACCCCCCACAAATTAAACATCCCGACTCAGAGATCACACTACATTGGGGAAAAGCATACATTTTCCGTTCTGCTCTGTAAGCATGATGTGACTATCAAATCTGCATGGCAGTCAATCATACACAATTTGCATATGACATCATAGCCATTTGACATGTCAGTCAAACAAGGCAAGCCCACTTATGCGTAGAACGACTGGGGAGGTACTATTCTACAACAATGACCAACACTTTTTCCAAGCTTACCGTCTGAGCCAGACTGATCCTGGACAATTTCTTTCTTTGCAATGATGTTGACTGCCAATGTAAAGGCAGATGCCACATAATACCGGCCAGGTTCTGCAATAATGTCAACACCACAGCCTTCTGGGAAATACAGGTCAAGGGACGGATTGATTACAGCTGCAACCTAATAAGAAAATGTTGGAAAAGTTTGCACATTAAGTTCATTAAACATCAAAGCACTGAAATCAATACTACCCAAATTAGTTTATAGGCACTGTTGCACCCCTTTGGACATTGTACCTTTCTTATAAGCCTAGGCCTTGAATACTAAGTAAAGGGAAAAAAGGTCCTTGACACCCTCCTACCCTGTGAGGGTCCAGTTTTTGCAAACAGCAGATACTTACTCTGAAACCACTCGTTAACACTCTCCAAATAACGCTCCTTACTTTAGTATGCTGTCAAAGGGACATACCATAGCTTTTAAGATCCACAGGTGGGTTTGATACATTAGCTATATGGAATATCCCTTTTATTCAATATTAATGTTCACATTTTGAGTCAATACTCTGGCACTTGTACATAAAACAGGCACAGCCTACAAGTAGACTAGTACAGGGACTCTATGTCCAGTGTTCAAGTCAGAAACCTAAATTTGCCAAGGCCTTAGAGTTACTGACTTCATCTCCTATTACATGAAAAAGTATGGTTTTACAGCCCACTTAATACTCTGCAGACACAAATGCATGAGTAAGGCAGAAAATGGATGTTCCGCAAAAAGATGCTGCAGGAATGCAATTTAGAAGAAATCAAGAAAAAATACACTGACAAACTAATAACCCCCAAACGAATAAAAGGTAACAGCATCTGCAGTGGCATATATCACCCCCATCCTCCTTAGTACACATACTTCTTCATGTAAGAGTCAACCTGTTTCTTTTTCCAACACTTGGAAACATTTATCTGTGAGATCTCAACAGCATTCTCCATTCCCCAAAAACAAAAGCAGTCCTCCCCTCAACACTTTCTTAATCTTATAAATGCACTAAAATATTGTGAAAAAGATTGACATGATTTTCCAACCTTCTGTTTCAGAAAGAAGCTGCATGAATGCAATTCAGAAGAAATCAAATAAAAATACACTGACAAACTAATAACCCCCAAACGAATAAAAGGTAACAGCATCTGCAGTGGCATATATCACCCCCATCCTCCTTAGTACACATACTTCTTCATGTAAGAGTCAACCTGTTTCTTTTTCCAACACATGGAAACATTTATCTGTGAGATCGCAACAGCATTCTCCCTTCCCCAAAAACAAAAGCAGTCCTCCCCTCAACACTTTCTTAATCTTATAAATGCACTAAAATATTGTGAAATAGATTGACATGATTTTCCAACCTTCTGTCTCAGACATACACCTCCACCCAGACCCTTTAATGAGGGAACTTAGATTCCTTTTCCAGCACCCTACCCTTTATCATTCACCTAGAGAGTGGAAGAGGTGATGTTTGGAAACAAAAGTTCCCAGAGTTTTATAAGCCCTTGCTGGGGGGAGGGTGGGTCATTTTCATTTGTACTTCCCTCATCAGCGTCATTATCATGCACATCCACCTACTATAGCATCTCTGATAACTTTCTAACCAAAAGGTACAGGCCAAACGGTTCCCACAGTGCTCTTCTCCTTCTGGAAGAAAAAACTACCCCTGTGGTCTGAACCATTGTTTGAACATGGCTTACTTTAAACTAAGGAAATCCGTACCATATTGGGAACTCTTGGATTTAAACATTGCTCTGTTTGGCAACCTACAGAGCAGAAAAAATGTATTAAACACATGCAGTAATTAAAACCCCAATCAAATTAAAAAAAAATGTATCCTACCTCTTCAAATTTAAGCCTGCAGTCATCAGTCCCTGGAAATCCGCCACCAATGTCGAGTAGCTGCATGCTGTGTCCCAGCTCTAGTCCCATTTCAAAGACAAGGCGCGCATCTGCAATAGCCTGTGCAAAGGCCTGGGGGTCTGAGCAACCACTACCTACATGGAAACTGAAAAGTAATAAAATGTTCAGCAACCTGATGAGGAAACTCTTCCCTATGAACATCCTTCTGAGATTGTCAAAGGCAGAGATCAACTGAGCTGCATAAAACACATATGGTACAAACTGTGCACTCTCTTGTACATAAACATGTATATGTGTGTGTGTGTGTGTGTGTGTGTGTGTGTGTGTGTGTGTGTGTGTGTATAAACACACACACACACACACACACACACACGGTTTACCATCATAAGGTCGACTGGTGGATGGTTGAGTGTGTATGTCCACAAGGAGTGTGGCAACATCCCACAACTGCGAATGCAGATGTTGTGAATCGCAAACTCCTGTCCTTTTTTTTACCAATGTTAGCACTAGTTTATGGATGTAGAGTGGTCAGAAATGTCGATTTTGGTGTTTTATACTCTGACCGTTCGGCATGCCAGAATTTGCTAACAAAATTTGCACATATACAGGTTTGAGCACTGTGTCAGAGAAGTATGTAAGAGTGGTACAAGATATGTACGAGGGTAGTGTGATAGTGGTGAGGTCTGCGGTGGGAGTGACGGATGCGTTTAAGGTGGAGGTGGGATTACATCAAGGATCAGCTCTGAGCCCTTTCTTATTTGCAGTGGTGATGGACAGGTTGACAGACGAGATCAGATAGGAGTCCCCGTGGACTATGATGTTTGCAGATGACATTGTGATCTGTAGTGAGAGTAGGGAACAGGTGGAGGAGACCCTGGAGAGGCGGAGATATGCTCTAGAGAGAAGAGGAATGAAGGTCAGCAGGACTAAGACAGAATATATGTGTGTGAATGATAGGTAGGACAGAGGAATGGTGAGGATGAAAGGAGTAGAGGTGGCGAAGGTAAACGAGTTTAAGTACTTGGGATCAACAGTTCAGAGTAATGGTGAGTGTGGAAGACAGATGAAGAAGAGAATACAGGCAAGATGGAGTGGGTGGAGAAGAGTGTCAGGAGTAATTTGTGACAGACGAGTACCAGTAAGAGAGAAAGGGAAGGTCTACAAGAGGGTAGTGAGACCAGCTATGTTATACGGGTTGGAGACAGTGGCTCTGACAAAAAGGCAGGAGTCAGAGCTTGATGTGGCAGAGTTGAAGATGTTAAGATTTGCACTGGGTATGACGAGGATGGACAGGATTAGGAATAAGTATATTAAAGGGTCAGCCCAGGTTGGAAGGTTTGGAGACAAAGCCAGAGAGGCAAGATTACGTTGGTTTGGACATGTGCTGAGGAGGGATGCAGAGTATATTGGGAAAAAGATGCCAAGGATGAAGCTGCCAGGTAACAGGAAAAGAGGAAGGCCTAAGTTAAGGTTTATGGATGTGGTGAGAGAGGATATGCAGGTGGTTGGTGTGACAGACCAAGATGCAGAGGACAGGAGGAAATGGAAACAGTTGATCTGCTGTGGCGACCCCTAATGGGAGCAGCCGAAATATATATATATATATATATATATATATATATATATATATATATGTATGTACACACACACACACACACACACAGACACACAGACACACACACACACACACACACACACACACACACACACACACACACACACACACACACACACACACACACACACACACACACTCACACACACACTTGGCCATGACACTACAATGCACAGAATTGGTAAGAGATCCCCACAACCAAGCATGAAATTGACAGTGTTTAACTTTTATCCAGTTTTTGGGTGGTATCACCAGTTCTAGGATAAAAACAAAAGTTAGAGGTGGGTGGAGCCAAATGTACTGTATCTCAAAGCATTAGACTTCACCATGTTTTTGTATGGGAGGAATTCATCTTTCGTTATCACCACTCCTCTGCCTAAATTGAATTATACAATCTGTAAAAATGTAAAGACATAAATGCAACAGAAAACCTATGCTTTGTTTTAGCTCCAAACAGCAAGTGCCTGAACACTGAAACAGTAAAGTTGCAGGTTTTCTGTAGTTGACATTTCAATGCATTAGGTCTACTTAGGTCACACACTAACTGCACAGTCTAAGCAGGGAAGAGGAGGAAGGTGAGCGTTACTTTTGTTTTCCACTTGCCACCTCTTTTGAGTTTGTGCAACAATGAATTGGGTACATTTACAGAATGGGGTTGTGGGGGCTTGCCCCCAAAGTGGGCCACCCTAAAAAATGTTTAGCAACCTCCATACTGTTACTGTTTTGAGACTGCAACCTCCCACGATTTAGATACTCAGTTTAGATTAATTGCATGTTGACTAATGACACACTGTTAATCATAGTGACCGAAAGTGAAGCATTCCAGTCTTCAGAAAGCATGCATGTCCAGATGGCATTTCCAACTCAGAGGCCTAAACCAGCACAATTCTAGCAGTTCATACCTGACTCCAATGACTTGTACATTTAGGTCATGTGCCATCTCCAACAAATGTCTGCATGATTTTAGAGGGGCCCCAAATTTTACACTTAACCGACTCGATGATCTGGAGTCATCTGTGATGATGCGGAGGACCATCCTAAAGGGGAAGGAAGAAAGATTCATCTTACTGAATGGGGGATTCTACTACAATTTATTTCTGAAGATCCCTCAGAACAAGGAGATGACAAAGCTAAATGAAAAATGTCAGGACACAATGAATCTTAAATACATTCTTTAGATATTAAGTCTCTAAATAAAGTCTCTAAATAATCTGTCAACTGGAAACTTGTTACAAAAATAATAATAAACTATCTCCATTAGCTTCTCATATAAAACAGTGAATAAGCAGTTCAACCACAGGTATTGCTAAAAGCACTTGCACCCAGCAACAGCCAGGTTTATAAGCATTAAGCAAGTTGCCATGGACAGTCGTCACAATCATGTTAAGTTTCCATTAACATAAGGAAGAAGACAGAGTTAGCTGGATGAGCTACATGTTCTGTATCGGAGGGACAGTACTCATGATGGTGGAAAAAGACACTACACCAGCCAGCCTGCCATGACTCTCAGTGAAGACAGAGGAATAAGCTAGCCGAGGCAAAATCTACCTACAGCAATTATCAATGGGAAAGAGCATTCTACACTTTTGAAGCAATGCACATAACATCCTAGTGGGAAGAATATCAGAATGCTCTCGTATATACCAAAGAGGCTGAACGATATTCAAACCCCCATTACAAATATCTCCCAATATACATGAGACATGCCTTTAGATAGTGTGGATGCTGAAGTGACAAGCAACACATTCAAAAAGGGGGGGGGGGGGCTGAGAGTTAAACCAAAAACATTTTACAGCTACCTTGCATTAGGATGGTTCCTTGCTACCTTGGTGAGCTCCACCTCGTTGTCAAAGGTCATAGTCCTCACCCCTTGGTTGGAAGCATACTTTATCTGAGATATCTGTTTACATGGGTTGGCATAGATTATTCTGTCTGCTGGGACCCCCAAACTTCGCACCAGCTGTATCTCTGCCTGTAACACACAAACATAAAAAAATAATAATAACTAGACATGTTTTGGGGAACATACAGCCATTGTGTGAGAAGAACCAGTTACATTTTACAGTATGGCAGATATATTACCTTTGCAGGGTGACCATGGTGGTGCTGCGGTTAGCGTTGTCGCCTCACAGCAAGAGGTTCTCTGGTATGATTCTTGGCTGGGGCTGTGTTCTGTATGGAGTCTGCATGTCTTCCCTGCAGTATCGAGGGTTTCCTCCCACCTTCCAAAGACATGCAGTAGGTGGACTGAACATTAAACTGGCCGTAGGCACTAGTGCATGTGCAAGTGAGGGGTACAAATGAATCACCGTGGCAGGGCTAGCCACCCAGTGGTGTAAACCTTGGCTTGAGATGATTGTCGCTGTTGAAGTGACACCCTGACCCATATGGGAAAAAAGGGTTGTAGATGGATGGAGACCTGTTACAGTTGCATAATGTACAGTAGGTTTCAATTTTTTGGGCACCTTTTTCAAAATACATTAGCTGACATTAAACAAATGCATCTAGCTGAAAGGATAACATGACCAACACATGTAGTACCTTCCATTCTAACTCAGCCTCTATAGAGGAAAGCTACATTCAGGACATCAACTGAATACTAAACTTCTGGCACTCCATTTTAGAAATATGGCTTGTCAGTTACCTTGCTGGCACAGTCAAACCCAGCACCCATTTCAGCAAGGGTTTGCACCACAGTTCTGCTGCTATTACATTTCACGGCATAGAAGGGTTTTACTCGGGGCATGGCTTTCAAAAAACGTAAGTGTTTCTTCACTACGTCACCAACATCCGCTACAAAGAATGCATCATTTTCTTCCTAAAGGCATAAAAAAAAAAGTATGAATATGGGTATTAAACAATGCAGCTTCTACAGACCAACCCTAAAACTCCACCCCAGCTACAAGACAAATCCCATATTTTACATATTGTGATAGAATGTTACCAAGTCTCCCATATGACAGATTAAGCAAAGGCTGTTTATTTGACAAAGACCAGTAGAATAAGCAGAGTTTTTAAAACTGAAATTTCTGAGATATGGCAACCTTCAGCCAGCAACTGTGGCTATGCTAGAAGATAACAAGTGTCATGTTCCACTTGTAGTTTTATTCTGCTGCATGTATTATTAATATTATGTGCTCTTCAGCATGAACTGTGCTCCCTTACCAGACTATCATGGGATTCTCAGATAGCTTATGCATGTAGATACCTAGATTTCAGACCTAAAAAAGATTTCATAAGTCTCCTACACTTCTCATGTCTCATTTTTACTTTTACTTTAGAGGCACAGTTCATACATCTAACCTTTACCTTGTAGTAAGATGTAGTTTATCATGAACCAATTCCCCTTTTCAGTCGTAAGCCCAAATATAACCAAATTCAGGAATCCCAGTCAGTCATACAGATATGTCCCTACAAACTATGTTTTATTGGCCCCTTGTATAATTTAGCATCTCTCTGAAATCACAAGGTGAAACGCAAGCACAAAAAAGCTGCACTCTATAACAATGTCTATAGATTGAATAGTTACCAGTTTGGAGTATGAGTGGTTAAGTCCAAAGATCACCAATGCAAAACTTTGGTCAGTCCAACTGTCTGCTAATCTATTTTTGATATAACAATCAGTGTTTTCCTCTAAAAACTATAATCCTTGGTAGCAATTTTCATAAATCTATTAAATCACTAACTACCTTAAACAAGGAGAGTAGCGATGTTTAAATCTGCAAGCAATTTTAAACACATTTGATGTATTCAAAGGTCTAGTGGTCTTTGTTCTGAAGGTATAAAAACACAAAAAGAAAAATCTAGCAAAGCTAGACTTTCCACTGTGTAAAGCATTACACCTCTTGCATCACAGGCAACATGGAATATATGCAAATTATCATTTAAGGTGTTTCAGCTGAATGGCAATACTGAATGTCCATGATTTTTTTCTTTTACTTTCAAGTCTATTTGTTCTGAAGGTATGTGATGATGTCAAATAGATACATTTTTAAATATGTTTATGCTTAAATGCTACCAATATCATCTACTGCACTTACTGCCACGGAGGCTTCATTAATCTTTGCCTCCAAGATGTCTTTAGTTGTGAAACCCTCTTCCAAGAGGATGATGTCAGACTCACTGATGTAACTTGCCATTTCTGAACAAAGGTTACTTATTTCTGTGGGCTTCTTTAAGGTGCTGGCCAGCAAATGTTCAAGTATGCAACCAACTGCAAGACAAAGATTAAATGTTACTTCCAGCTCAAGCCAGATACATACCCTAAATCCTAAATTGCTACTAGCTATGAAAAATACTTTTAGATCTAAACCAGTTTTAATGAATTGTTATAAGCGGAAAGGAAAAATGTTCACACTCTATACCTGGGCAAAAAACAAAACAAAGTGATGACACAGAAGAATGTTAATGCTGCATAGATTATAATATACAGTACAACTGAGATCACATCACACCAGAATTCAACACAATTGTCAAGAAACGCACACACTGTTTTAAACATTATCAGCTATACAATGATTCGTGATGTCTTACTTTATAATATACCACCGGTTTTCTATGTTACTGCTATTTCAGTTTCGATTTTGGTGTACAACTCATTTGTATACCTCCTATTCCACAGTTTTGTATGGTATACACTAAACATCTGACTTGCTATTCTTATAATAAACATGCTTGAAAAGAAACAATAAATGTTTCATAGTTCTCTTAACTTTTCCAAGAAACATTGGAAAAACAACTCAACTGCACCACACCATAACCTCCTTTTATCCTTCATGCAATTCTTTTGTTTCACTGGTAAATTACATTTAAATTAATCTTTACTAGCTGCAACAGGGAGTCCAATAAAGTTGTATCTTATTTTACTTATGGTTTTAATTATTTGCCAACTACATCACTCAACTAATATTATCCATGTTCATAGGTTATTATTTGGTCTGCAGTCAAGACCATAGGAAAGCTAGTCCAAATTCCCCCTTGCCCTGAACGGCTTGTTTGATGGGCCACTCAATAGGCAAGAGGGGGAGCTAAACCCTGTACCACAGTAATTACAGCTCACAGACTTAACCTTATACCCAAACTACCTATGAACCTACAACACTAAGGCATGCCTCTCAACCTCTTGGCACATAAAATCTGGACAAAGCCAAAAATAATGGGGCCACAAAGGACCAAAAATAGTAAATTGTAAACATTCCTCTTATAAACTAGAAAATTGCTGGAATAAAATCTGCTGCGTCAGCATGCATTTTTCTGAAGCAGAAGTCTGAAATTTAAACGTCTAATTGTTTGGTGACTTAAGCCTCAATGATTTGCATGAAAACGACAAATTGAGAAACAAACTAAAAAATAAGAGGCAAAAATCAGTACATTGTGTGGAATCTGGACAGTTGAGAGGTATACGACACACATTGTGATTTTCCTGTCCTACAATTCTAATTTTCATTTATTTCATTATTTTACTTTCCTGAAAAAAAACGAATACGCAACACTCCTTATCCGCGTTAACAAAAAACAATACTTCAGCAGTGATTCGGTTCCAAACACTTGGATCTACTGTTGCGGCAGTCAAGGGCAACAACAAAAGGAAGCCTTTTCCTCCGGTACATTCATAGTGGTTGCCTTGTGCCCCAGACAGTATATACTGGACATAAACAAACGAGAGTAACAAAAAGCCACCCTTTTTCACATCCGCCCAAGATTACACAGCTAACCCATCTGGTTACAAATAAATGGCCAACCATCTACTACGTTTACTAAGAAACGAATGAGACTGACCTGAACAGTCAGTGTTTCCCCCACCCACTCCTGCACTTTCTGGTGAGTTTGACTCACTAAAAGTCAAGTTTAACAGTTACAGTGCCAATACTTTCCAGTACTCTGCCCTAGTCCCGATTACTCATCAGCATACTAATAATGGATAACAACTGCTTCGTAGACAATTCCATCTGTAAGTACAAATATAAACAACTATAACAGCTCTAATCAAAACAAAACATGAATACTTACGAGGACAACGAGGTGTGCAGCCCCCGCTCAAACTCAGCTCACCCAAGGAGAGTCCCCGCAGTACACCCGGGCTGGGAACTTGATTTTCTACAAGCCAAAAACAAGAAAAAAAATTAATATGTTTCGTCTTACATATAAAAGACAATAATCAATAAAAAGTGTTGAACAAGAAAATAAACTAACATTCATGAAGAAGAAGCCAATGGTCGTTCAGCATTTGTGTTACATATAAATGTTAATACATAAGCAAAGTTAAGAAGAGTCAAATTAAAGTCTTCGGGTTTAATGAAAATGTGGAACAGCACCAGTCAAGCTCTACTACGACCTACTGTAAATAGTTTCTCAACATAATAAAAAAACAAATAAATGAAAGGCTACTGTGCAGCCGCCCTTTTTCCAAATTGTATCGGCCGGGTGGGCGAGGTTCACTACTGCCTTGTCAAATACAAACCCCCGTCAGTGTGGAAGCTCTGTAAGAACTCGGCGGCTACCCATCGTAAGATCCGTCTTTTTTAATCTCACAAACACATACATATGTGGATTTTTCGTACTCACCTTAAGCCACATTTACGCTGCTGCTGGTCGTCATCGGGCTAAAGTGAAATGTGCCAAAACCCTGTTCCCGTCCTGGGCAAGCTGCCTCCCCCACTCTTCGGCTGCGGTTACTGTCCGCAACAAGTACTCTATATTCTTTACTATTTACTATGGTCTGACTTACAAGAAGTCGCCTACTGTGTACTTATAGTACTATGTACAACACCGCCCCACAAACAAGGACCACTCCTCTGGGGGTACAGATAGATGGAGAGGCGACCAACGAGACAGATAAGGGTGGGACTAATATCACGCTGACAGTAAGTGATTGAGCAGAAGGGCAGTCTTATTTTATGTTGAATGACGTAATTGTGCATTCAGTTTGAGGAAACAAAACGCTATGTTGAACCACTGTTTTGTTATGACTACTACCGCCAGTTTAAACTGGCTGGAGGCAGGAACTAGATGCAAGTTTTGTCTTAACTGTAACATTTTTTTCACAGGCTAGCACTGTCATTCGTAAATTACGCTGATTATCTTAGGTTAGTTAGTAAAAAAATAAAGATATAAGGAGAACTCTAAAAACCTGGTGTGTGGTGGGGACTGTCGTTGTGGTTAGGTAATCTTCACTAATAGTACTGTTTGTGCCCATCTGTCTATTCTTGGCTGGTATAGACTAGTACGGTACAGTGTCATATGCCGGCGTTTGTTTCAAGCGCTGTTTACTCTTACTGGTTGCGCATATTCAGATTAGGGGAAGCTTGTCTTTGTCACAATTGTTCATGTCATTTACTTCACTCACAATACGTGCTGTACTGTTCAACATAGCTCTCACCTCTTAGCACAAAAAAATCTGGACAAAGACAAAAAAAAAAATGGGGAGGGGGGCAAAGCCCTAAAAATAGGGACACATTTTAAATATTGCTCTTAGAAAGTTGCTAGAATAAAGGGTGTTGTGTTGCCATACAGTTTCTGAAGGATATACAGTCAGAAACGCAAATGCCTGTCATTATTTAATGAGTACAATCCTTACTGATTTGCTACAAAAATCCAGAAAAACCCAAATTTTATAAGGAATATACCCAACATATGAGGCAAAAATATGGACATTTTGCGAAAATCTAGACAGCTGGGAGTTATGCTCTTTAAGTAAATTGTGAGGAGAATAAAAAGAAAGCCAACGGGGGAACATCAGCAGTTAAGAAGCACAAGAATGAAACAAGTCATCGCAAATGTTTAAGTACATCCAATCAGTAGTAGTAAAGCAGGGATCATACCTCCCTTCCACCTCTTAGTGTAAGAAATCTGGACAAAGCCTGATCAAATGGGGAGACAAAGGCCCCAAAACAGGGACAGATTTTGCATATTGTTCTTATAAACTTTTATAGAGTTGCTAGAGTAACAGGGTTTGTGTTAACCTACATTTTCTGAAGAATCTGAAGTCTGAGACTCTAATGTACAGTATGCCATTATTTGGTGACTTCAGTCCTCACAGTTATCCCAGTGATTTGCCAGAAAAAACACACATTTTATGTGGAATAGACCAAAAATGTAAGGAAAAATCTGGAAATTCTGCAAAAATCAGACTAGGAAAAAATTCACTGGAATGGCTGTTTGAGGGAGTTAGATTTTGCTGGTTAGCATTTGGCAAAGAGCCGTTCACTCAAAGAGGTTTTCGTGGATGTAATATAGACCCCAAAAATCTGTACAGTTGAGAGGTATGGCAGGGATGTTCTAAAAACACTTGCAGAACCATTTAAAGAAAGTAAGATGGTGCGAAAAGATGTGCATACCACAGACTTTACCATACTCCAAACATGGTTACATTACAGGGAGAGCTGTAAAATGAAGAATGCACACCCTTCATTCTTTTCAAAGTGGGCATATGTGTTTTCTTTTTTACTTATTTTCAAATAGCGTTTTATTAAGATCAAAACTAACCAAGGAAAAGACACTGTAAATGAAAACAATAAAATACAGTTAATACCACCAAGGGATGCATACAATGGTGTTTCAACTAGATATAATTATGATACAGATCAGAAATGAAAAAAAAAAATGCAAACCTGCACAAAATATTTTCAAAGGACAAATGTGTTTCTTAAATTGTTTTGACTAGTTAAAGTATTAGAATCATTTTAAACTGAAATTTCATGCCCCCAGATTTACTAATCTTCCGTGTAAGACTAGATTAGTCTTACACGGAAGCGCCAGTGTAATAGTATGATGGCAGCGCGCCATGTATATTAATGAGGACGCGCTGCCTCAACTCTAAAGCTTACATGGAGCGTGGAGGAGTATAGGGGGCGTGTCGGATTGCCGAGCAGTCCAAAAATCCACTCCCCTGCAATGAGGAAATGGCGCAATTTCCAGTTACATGAGTGTGTCTGCTCACATGTGTACAATGTAACACTACATTCCCCCATATGTTAAACAACTTACAGAATTAAAAATAAAAATAATTTTTTTTCTTCCGATATAGCTGCCTGTAGTTGCGCAGGTTTGCCCATTGCTTAGCTACAGTTAGCAGCTTAGACACCAGAAGAGGATAATAAGAAAAATATATGCAAATTAAGCAATATAGCAATAGCATAGTGGTTAGAGCCTTCGCACAAAGAGGAGGCATTCCCAGTTCGAGTCCCACTAGTGCACGTTCCATTTTCTGTGGGAAATCTGTATACAAAAATATATTTCCTGACATTTTTTATGTATAAGTTTTGTAAAAAGCATTGAAATGTTAAATGTAGTAGTGAACAAATTATATATATATATATATATTTATATATGAAGGTGAAATGGTTATGCATTCTGAGGCATGAGTACCCTATTTTAACCAATATAAAGTGCTGCTAAGCACATTTTACCATTACCAAGCATATTTAAATACAATTGCGCATAGCTGTGCATCGCGCTAACCAGCGCAACCGCAACATATTTGCGCGTAGCTGCGCACCGCACTAACCAGCGCAACGTTGGGCAAAGTCGGGTAAACACGCTCACACCTGCTTTACTGTTCCTTAACCAGTCAGGTCTGCCCAGCAGGAAAATAAAAAGCAGTGACAAGGCTTGAACTCAGGATACTGTGCACTATAGTCACAGTACTTAACCACTAAGCCATGACAGCATTTAACAAACATGCACTTTCAACAGACACATATCTATCAAAGGAATTTTAAACATTGCCAACATCAGCTAAGCAGGCGTGCCTACAGATGAGTTTTTTCAAAACTGGCCAATCACAAATAAGTGCAGGAAATGAGGCATATTTAAGCTCCACAGGCGGGAATACTTGTATAACTGGTTGGAGCTTCCTTCTGCAGTCAGCATGACTGGTGTTGGTAATGGCACTCGATTTAGAGCGCAACGCTGGGGCATCCAGGAGTCCAAAATTAGGGTTTGGCTCCTTGTCCACAAACATGAGGAAAGACTCCTCCAGGGCCAGTATCAGGGTACCCAATGTAAAACGGAGGCCTGGAACAGTCTTGCCCGTGATCTCACCAGTGCCACTGGTGTTCCTTGGACTGGTGAGGAGGTCGGGCACCATTATTCTGACCTGAAGCGACGTAGGGAGGATCAACTGGACCAGTGGATCCAGGAATCCCATACGATGCCTAATGCCCCAGTACTGAGTAAGTAGCCATTGTATTAAGTAGTTAAGAATTGCTATGCTTGTCTATACTATGGCTAGTATGTCTCAATATCACTGCATTTACTTCACAGCTGCAGGTGACCGGGCTATGAACCTGCAAGCCCATGAAGATAGGCTGTAAAGGCTGCGTCATGAGGCAGTTTAGTAATTATTCTGCATGTACTGTTATATAAAATAAATGAGAGAGCCTTCAAAAAGTCTTTTAACCCAATAAATAAAGGTGTAATAATCCTTTAATAAATGTAAGATTCATGGAGTGCGTTTGTGTCATTTTCTTTGATATGTTGTACTGTTGCATTCTACACATAGTAGTGTTGTATTAAGCAGTGTCAACCCACACTTGGGTAGGCCCATATAACGTGGATGAAGGGAGTGCCAATAGCTTGTATGCATATGTACAGCCCTCAACTGTTGGCTCATGGCCAGCATGTACAGGTTAATCTGGCACATGAGTAGCTTGGTACTGTGTTCCCCAGAAATGTCAGTGTGCTGCCAGAAATGTAGGGAGCTGTTAACATATAACCTGATACTTTCACCTGAACATATCTAGATAATTATATGAAAGTAGATATGCCAGTGTACCATCTTAGCAGTAGTGTGTGTGTGAGCAACTCTCAAAATATGTTGCAGTAACATCTGCATCTTGGACAGTTTGTATGTAAGATACAGCTCATGTATATAATGATCTAGCAAAATCAAATTGCACAATATAAGGACATTGGGTATTGTAATAATACATGTAAGGGACATATAACTGAAGTTAAAACTAGAAGGATATATAAGTTGTTAATTGAGCTATCTTTTCCTACCCTACTGTATGTGCATAAAAAATGCAATTCCACACCTCAATCGGCATGTCTAATCTCAAAACATTTGTTGGGACATATGTCCTATTGGTTTATAAATATTTGCATTTATTTCTATGTATGTGCCCTGTTAAAATACCACAATATTGGTGGCCTGTTGCCATCAATTCAACCTGCATGCTGTTGTAATGTCCACTATTGTTCTATATATACATGTGTTATGCTTGCTTTTCAACTGTTGAAAATCTGGTGTGTTGGTTTAATGGGAATACTTCTGCATGCTGTTATAACTAATTGGGAATGCTGTTGACTGTTACTAACCCATATCTTTATTAAACTATCTAAAACATAGTTTGTATGGGAAGGCCGGTCCCAGTAGACCCACCTGTCCCACCTCAGCTGGCCATGGCACCTGACACCAGCAGATCTGGTGCCCAGCCTGGGACCTCCTCCTCCACTGGCCCTGTGCCACCTTCGGGTGGAAGCGCTGCAGGGGATGGGGCTCGGCCCCCCGTGAAAGCTTGGGTGGAGGGGCACCTATCACCCTTCAAACGGTCCGGGCTGTGGTGCTTAGAGAGATTGAACGTTCTGTTGCAGAACCTCTACGCCAGCTTGAGGCCCGAGTGGTGCAACTCCTAGGTCAGCCTGCCCCTCCTACACAGCCCCCAGCACAGCCACCCACTGGGCCATGAAGATGCAGTGGTGACTGCCCATGGGTGGGGACCTCAGGGGGCTCATGGGCTTGCGATTTCCAAGCATCTCTCCCCGTCGAAGGTGTTTACCCATCACATGTGTCATATACCGCCCCTATATGCATCTTGTTTGTCTTGTCTGTTTACCTCCCCAACCTACCTCCCCAAATATACCTACTTCCCCTACCCCGCATTCCACTCTTACCTGAAAAAAAAGGGGCAATCTGCTCCCAAAAAAAAAAATAACGCCCCATACATAGCTGCCCGTTTTGCACATGTCCACTGGACACATGAAATGTTATTTAATTGACATTACAACATACTTTGTTGTCCTCACCCCTCTCTCAGGGGTTGAAGGGTTCATATCTACCTCCAAATTTATTGCATATGCACAGCTGTTGCTGTTGAAGAATTGGAAAGCTATGGATCTTCCCTACACCCGTCCTGCACATCCCAAGCTATTTTCCATACTGTCTTTCCCTCTTTGTGCTCCTTTTTCACCACTTTCCTATCTCCCCATTTTTCTTTTCTTTCAAAGAAATTAGAGCGGAGGTGAGCGGGAGTAAGCACTATTAAGCAGTAGTTAGCAGGTTTGTGCGGGTTTGCGCTTGTTTGTGCTTGGCTAAGCAATGCGCAGCAATGCGCAAACCCGCTTACAACTGTTTAAAAGTGCCTTAGTCACTCTGTATGTGAGGGCCCTTGTTCTGCTCAGGAACAAAATAAAGCACCTCTGTAAGTTTCAAACCCCGGATCTTGCACACACTACACAACATGAAGTACCACTAAGCCACGGTAGATATACATCAAGTTGGTGCTTAAATAATTATATCATGCATCAGAATGAGTGAATGTAAAGGAAAATTAGGAATACCATACACACAACTGTTCTGTGGATGTTGACCAACAGTTGTGGGATTACATTACATGACTGTGATAAGAGAAGCAGCCATTCTAGCAGGAAATAATGTTACACCATCACTTTACAACCCCACACAGTATCACAGCAGGACAAACACTGGCATATCTGTTTAGGGCAGAGGCCATACCTCTCAATTGTCCCTAATTTTCAGGGATGTCCCTGATTTTGACATAAATTTTAGCTCTGTCCCTCTGAATCCCTCCTAAAACTACTGACTTTAGGCAGAAAGGTGGTGAATTACACTTAATGAATAATGACAATAATTAAGAGTTAGACACTTATTTTACTTCAGAAAAGGTGTATTAATTCATATGCTCTGATTCTCTCAATGTTTCAACTTAATGGCACTAATATTTTAAAGGTTCCCCTGATTGTCCCTGACTTTTTCTTGACTTTTCCCTGATGCTGTTCAAATATGTACCTGATTGGTTGAGAGGTCTGGCAGAGGCAGAAGCACAGAGGCATATTAGCTTTTCTGCTGTTATACACTGTGCAAATAGCTTTGGAAGGAATTTCGGAAGCATTCCCTTATGTAGGAATACAACACTGAAATACAAATGGATGTAGCCATGTACTGGTAGCAACCAACTGCAAGAATGCCATTGCTCTATTGCTGAAAATACCTGTGTGGTGCATAGACAAAAAATAGGCTATTCTCTGGCTATCATGTGGATAGGTCCACAGTTGGGAATTACGCAGACAGACTACTTGCCTTGATAAACTAACATGTGCACAGCAACCCTGTAAGTCCAGCAAGATAAAATCCACACAATACTACTTACGCTCACTGTACTTCTGCAACCCTACCCAGATGTAGAATATACCTGTGTGTGCAGGGTCTACCAAGGATGTAGGTAAGCATACTCACAGTACTGAAATGTGTCCAGTTTTTCAGAGCAGCTTGTGCTAATGTCAACACTAAAAAAGCACAAACTGTTTAGAACTGAGTAAATGAGTATTCACAGTATAGCAGTTCACAAACAATTCTTGTGCCAAAGGAACACATCTCTATAACTAGCTTTGTATGGCAGTTAATTGTAACAGTTGAAAAAGAAAATACATCTTTTCATGTATCTTGGGGTAGCAGTTTGAGGGGTGAGTACATTTCTACAGTGACAAGTGGGTACTGGAAGCAGCAACATTAGGTCTGAGTACAACATGTAAATCTCTGGCTACACCCCTGGCTTCTGATATAAGAACTATACCAACCTTCTGTCTTAAACAATGATGTCCACACCAAACAAGGATGATCTCCATCTTGGAAAGCTGAAAGGGCCACACCTACATGAGTCAGCAATTTATAGTACTGGGTTGCTATGACAGTGATTACTGCAATTACTACACAACAGTTTGCATGCAATTAGCAAATGGTGGCCACTAATTGGTGCAGAGGCCATCACATGCTCATGTGCAAATTCCAACAAAAGCAGGCTGCAATCTCTGCCAACAAACTCAATCACTCTATTGCAGAGACTGACAGAGAGAGAGAGAAAAGGAAAAAGAAATATTACCAAATTATACAAAGGAAAGGTATGTGACACATATGTATTTACTGGCATGTAGTAGATGTTATTGAAGAATAGTCTACATAATGTGAAACATTCATATGTGGCAGCAGTACTTATTTATGCACAGATGTTCTGCTTAACTACTGCTATGGACAATGCTGTGTGTGCCTGTGGGCAGTGGGACATACCTGTGAAATATGTAGCTCAGCATTAAATGTCAAAGATCTGATCCATGCTATCTGTGTTCTGTACAGTAGTGTGGCCAATGTCTGTTAGGGGGATTAGTGCTGACATTATATAAACATGGGTGTGACAGAACAACGCATGCATAATTGTCATATTAAAGTGTAGCTTAGCATTGGCAACTGCTGTAGCGGTTTAGTATGCTTATCTAGCATCTGGTGCCATATATAGCCCCCTAATGTTAGTCTGTGTTCATATGTGACACCTGTTTGTGTTGCAACAAGGCCCAACAGTTCAGCTGTGAGGTCCAGGGACTAACAACAGTGTGGACCATGTGTGTGTATGCCACACACATATGGAGAAATATATATGTGTCATATATATTCACATCTGTATATGTGCATAGAGCAGGGGAGATATATATGTTGGTGAAGGTTAGTATGCACATATTTGTATGTAGGTTTTAGTATGTGACAAACAAGACAGCATACAGTGCTGGTATATGACATGTGGTGGTTAAACACTGTGGGTGGTTTGTTCAGTTTGCAATGTTGAAGCCAGTAAGGCCTGCTAAAGCTACCTGGGCTGTGAACACCTTCAATGCATTTATCCCAAGACTATGCAATTTTATTACATTACTGTACACCTTACATCCTTTGTATAATTGATATTCTCACTATGAAAGGTGAAATGTATATGTGCCTATATATATATGTATATGTAGACAAATGGATGTGTATATGTATGTATGTATGTGCATATATATATATATATATATATATATATATATATATGTATGTATATATATATATGTATATATTTATATATACTCATACACACCTACATCTACTTGTTGCAATAGGTTCTCTGTACTGTTGACTGACTGATGGTCAACGTGTTTGTGAATACGTCAAAGATATGTATCTGTGGGATAGCTTAGTGGGAAACTGTTTATGTTATGGTATTATGGGCCCTTGCTTTGATCCTAGCTAAAGCTGTGTATTCTGTTGCTAGGCAGAACAAGTGCTATTGCATACAGTGTGATTAAGTCCCTTGGTTTTAACTAGGGTGTGTCATTGGAGGCTAAAGTACTACATCTATGATCATTGGTACCGATGTTGAATGCAAATCCTATGTGTACTGTAGTACTAATTGAAGCTCTGGGCCTGTACAGCAAAGTATGGTGTATGTCCACATTGCTTGCATCTACTGTTTTGTGTGGTCCCTCTATTCATCACAGATTACATTTCTCAAGATTAGGGTTGTGTAAGTACTGACACACAGTACTGTATAGTACACACTGAAAGCTTATCATGGTTGTCATACTTTTGTGTCCTGTAATTATGTCTGATGTGTGTGTGGGTATGTCTATAACATGTCCTTTGACATATGTGTGGTAATACATATAACTGCGTATCTACAACATTCATAGTGTACTACAGCAGTCTGTGACCTATATTCCCAATTGTGCACATATTTTGGCCACGGGTTTGGCATTAACAAGTTGTGTGGTATAAAAGTAATACATTTACTGGACCTTACACTGATTGTAATGGATGATATATTTCTTTACACAATAGCTTGATGTATATCTGCTGTGGCTAGGTGGTGCATCATGTTGCATACAGTGTGCAAGGTACTCTTGTATAGTCTTATATAGTGATTTTATTTTGTTGCTGTGCAGAACATGGTTCATTAGATAGAGAGTGAGCAAGGCACTTGCAAGCAGTTGTGGGGTGAGCAGTGATAAGTGGCAGTTACAGTGTTTCACTCGTGGTTAGCTTATAGATTGCTATATATGGCAGTTCAGTGATATCTGCACTGTATAATGTTAAATATGCCATATGACTTGCTCAGACATGTTTTTGTATTTATGTCTTCCAGGGATCATGGCCCACCACAGGAACCCGAGTTACAGTAGTGCTGAAGATGATATCATCACTAGCAGTATGATTTAGCACTACCGTCTCATGTTTTCACGAACCAGCCAGGACCAGCAGGAGCATAATGCAATGTAGCAAGATCTTGTCCGCAGGGTCAGTGAGGTAGGTCTGCATAACCACACATATGAGCAGGTACGCCACCACTGCAGTGATCTTCTCAGACATGTCCATCAGTGTGCCGCTGATGTGCGTAGAGAACAGCTTGCAACAGGGGGTGGTGTTAATATCCATCCCCCCCTCACCAGAGTGGAGGAGCTGCTCATGAGCCTGGTGGCACCTGTCCAACAACAACAGCAGCAGACATACACCATGATGGAGGTTGGAGCCACCCAGCAAGCACACATGGAGCATGCAGGTAACATGGCATATCTGTAGACTACTGTTATCTGTATTGGTTGATCATGCATATGTGAGATGTGGAGTGTGTCGTTCAAAGATGTGAAGCCTGTTGTTGTGCAATACGGATCATTTGGAACATAATCTGTAGCCCTGTGAATGTAAACTGTTGTTGTACTGTAAGACTACAAACACACAGTAGCAATGCCACAGTTATGGCCACTGACAAACTGTCTCATCTCTATGTAGGTACCCCTGGGGTGACATCAAGGCAGCGGACAGATGCTGGTGAGTGTGATCTACATTTATTATTGTAAATAAAATGTGCATGTCGTAGTTAAGGTGTAGGCCATGTACACATGTAAAATACCTACCCATAATGCATGCTGTGCATGTCTGGTATAAGAGCACACACCTCACTAATGTGATTAGCTGCCTCAAACACATGCAATACCCAGACCATCTCAAACAAATGTTGCTAGACTGTAGTGATCATTGGATAGGCACAGTTGATACTCAACATGCACATAACATACACATCTATGTCATACACAGAGCATTTTAACATGCTACACATAAAGGATTCCCAAGCCCTCTGTAAAGACACACTCTAGTATCCAAAATCTCATCCACACATTACACATAATATACCTGAGGGGTAGAGGCCTATCCTGGGGCATTTAAACACACTACACATTCATGTCAGGGAATGCTCCTTATTGGCCTCCTTACAAACTCACGTAACAACTGTTTGTGAAATGGTGAATTTAGCCAAGGTAGTACATTTCCGGCACAGCATGATTAGTGCTGGTTTGTGAAACATTTGTAGCCTTGAGTGTCCACCTGATGCTTCGTGATGATGGCCTATGGTACTATACCCCATACAGTTATTGTAACCACAGTACTACACATAGCTGTCATTGCTACACACCATAACGATGCGTGTGTGCACACATATGCACCTCTAAACAGTATGCATACCAATCACCATTTGCAAAACTGACACATGTATGTCTTGTGATGCTATTGAGTGGCTAGGTCATATGACACATATTGGGTATGTGTAGTGTTTAAATATGCAGTTGTGTTTTAGCATGCCATGTCATGGATGAGACTAGCATGTCCACAATATTATCTACACTCACCATAAGTACCGTACGTTGGGTATGTGGCCGAATGGTATTCCATCAATTATCCATGCACCACTGATGATGTTGTGTGAATACTCATCATGCAGTGCAGTGGGTTGGGTGAGTGGCCTAATGGTTAAGGTGTTTGCCTTAAAAAGTGCAGGGTTTGAGTCTCACAAGGGATAATTGGCTAGGCTTAAAATAGCTCGCAAGGGCAGTTAGCCTAGTACTAATCTATGAACCTAAATCTATGAACCTATGCATGTGTTAAAATGTGCCCACAATTATTTGCTAAAGACACAGAGGCTGTAATCAGCATTGGATACCTATCGGACACACAGATACACATCCAGCAATGGTATGTACACCTGTGAGTTATGGTGCTCAATACATCACAGGGTTATGAATACCTGCACAGCAATGTTGTGTCCATGTATGCATTGTGTTCCAGGGGGAGAGCCATCACCTAATAACAAAACACATGCATCAAAGCCATGTATACTGTTAGTAACAAGGACTGACTACACTTGCACTGCATGCTGTTGAGCAACACATGTCCTGCATGCTGACATGTGTGATATGACTGTTTTGCTTGTGATACTGTACCCCACCATCACCTGATATTGTGTATCTTCTGTGATTGCTGGTGTTGTGTGTGTCTGCTTTTGGGAGGAGTGTAGTTTTGTGTGTGTGCATGTGTGCATGTGTGCTGAAGTCATGTTCATGTCTTAAAGTGTGTTTCCTGTTATCCTCTCACAGGTGGCGAGCTGGGGCTGGTTCAGTACAGCAGGGAACCTGATGTCACTGAGACAGACAGTGATCATGAGGATAGGTGTGTTGAGGCTCAGGCAGGTTTCTCAGGGTCTGTTGTTGGGCCACCAGTTGAGAGTACACAAGTCTCCACCCCATCCATGCACACAGTCATACTGCCTGTGCATCCATCATCACCATTGCCCTTAGCTGAGGGACAGTGTACGGTTGGCACTGGCCAGGAAAGTGTGGTATCTATGGCACATGTATCAGGACACAGCAGCCATAGCCTGATGTCTGGAATGGTACCACATAGGCAGATGCCCAGGGGTTCTCATCAGAGCACTGCTGGTCATCATGCCCCTGGCAGACGATCCACACCTCTTTCTACCACACACATGTTCCAAGCTGTCATGGAGGCACAGACATGAATGGAGCGGTACACCAGACAGGGGCTAAGGGCACAGAGGGCTCATTACACCTCTGTAAATGACATTATCAGTGAAATAGCAGGTGCCATATGTAACTACACTGAGGTCATTGATAGACATTGGGGTGAGACATTGGATGTCCCCCACAATGTCATGTCCATGTGTCAGGACAGTGCGGGATGGTTGAGATGTGGACGTGGATGTATGCCAGCAATATCACCAGCTGGAGGTCACTGTGGACGTCCAGCAAGTCACAGCCACTCCCGTAGTGCCAGTACCAGCCCCAGCAATGTTGGGGGGGATTTCCATAGACTGTCCTAGCAGACCATGTGCACATGGCTCTAGCCAGTCCCAGCAGGGACCTGGATCCAGTGGACATTTGTCAACCTCTTTGGATAGTACCCAATCTGGATTAGTACCTGATACTGTCTGTAGCACCCCTGCCAGGCACAGGTTCCATATCCATGGCCAGAGACGGTGATCTGTAAAGCCTGCCAGGTACAGTCTGTAGCTGTCTCACAAATCCCTGTATATGGCAGCCACATGGTGGAACTGTGTGCATGCACACACACACACATAAACCAGAAACCTAGGGCAAACACATACCCTCACACATGACATCAACATTGGCCCATAACAGTACTCATGGCCCTCACACACACACTCACACACACATGTCAATTGTATGGCTCAGTGTAGGCCTCTGGCAAACCAACAACACACCCTGTGTATATGATGAAACCTGTGCCACCTCCTGTCATCTGTAGCATTGATGCAGGAACAGGCTAACATGGTGCTGATGCACAGGGTGACTTTAATAAAGTATAGCAATGGTTGGATGTGTAGCATGTTGTCAGCAGTAAAGTGTAATGATATCCTTGAGGGTGTAGCTGAGCAGGCATGATGCATTAAAGCTGTAATTAGCAATGTATTGTTTTCACCAGTGTTTATTCCAATTGTGGTTTGTTTGCCCATGTGCCACTTGGCTGATGTGTGTAGTTGTGTCAGCATGTGTTATACAGTGGACAGTAAGTGTGGGGTGTGTGCAACACATGTTTGCAGGTGTCCATTTGTGAACACGGTGGAGGTGCACTGTTTGTTACTGTGTGTCCTACATCTATGCGTCAGTTGTCAATCCATCATCTAACAATCGTTTATGGTCAGTCTGTTGATGGTACATGCATATTGGAAACATGGGCATGGTGACATGCCCTGTATTGGCCAGTGTTAACACTCCATAGTTTCTGTTGGTGGCCAGTATGCATTGTACTACACACATTTTGGAACTTGAGTACGCATGAGTGTGTATGACATGGGTTGACACTGCGCTGTGGGTGATGCTGTTGTTGCTATCTGTCATTGGTTTGCATTACTAAGGTTAACACTGTCCCAGCTGCATAATCCTTTAGTAATGCACACTGTTCACCTACAGGGTTGCATGGACCATGCTATCACAAACACAAGAAATTCTCACTTATACAGTAAAAGTGCATTAGTTTCATGGACCCTGCCATAAACTAAATATATAATAGAAGGTGTGAAATTGTACCAAAAAAGAGTTACATACCAAGAAGGGATAACCTCTCTGGTCAGTATCATTGGGAAAATACAAGCCCTCATTAAACATACAAGGCAAGCTTCAAAATACAAAATGGCAAGAATTCCAAAGACAACACTAAAGCTTCCTTTAGTGTTGTTTATAATCTACAGGGGAAATCTCAGATTGGGTCACAGTTAATGTAAATGGTCACAGAGTACACTTATCTGACTGACATTACCTATTTCTTGTCAGACAGTTTGAATGCGGATTTCACCACCCTGTCGTTACACAAGGGCCACATTTCTAGACCTGAAGAATGTAAAACCTGATGATTCACAGACACTCTAGTTAAAACATCTCTTTACCAAAGTCCAAACCACAGTAGCAATGGTACTGGACAGTGTCCCTGGCTGTGTCATACACAAGCTGACATATGAAGTCACCACTCACCTAAACACTCTGTCCAGATGCAGCCTCTATACAGGTTACATACTTGTGTAATGACGCACGGTAATGGTGTTCACAGTCCACAAGGGTTGAGCTACGTCTTCTTCTTCTTCTCCTTTCAGATGCTCCCATTGGGGGTCATCACAGTAGATCATCTGTTTCCATTTCTTCCTGCCCTCTGCATCTTGCGCTGTCACACCATCCACCTGCATGTCCTCTCTCACCACAGCCATAAAACTCATCTTAGGCATTCCACTTTTCCTGTTACCTGGCAGCTTCATCCTTAGCATCTATTTCACAATATACTTTGCATCCCTCCTCAGCACATGTACAAACCAACTTAATTCTGGCTATCTGGCTTGGTCTACTAACCTTCAAACCTGGGCTGATCCTCTAATATACTTATTCCTACACCTGTCCACCCTCATCACACCCAGTGCAAATGTTAACATAAATTGATTAAGGGTAGAACTACAACAGATCCTGGAAACTCTCACCCTATAAACCAGACAAATGTTATCTGGAAGGCTATGGAGCACAGCATTATGGAACTCATTAACAGAGACATTATGAACCTGCAAACACTGCACCATACCCACTTAGGTTCCCTAAAGGCCAGATCATGGCTCCTACACCTGGTAGACTTCAAGCCAGTTAACAAGGTTATAGGTGAGGGAGGGGAGGTCCACACAGCCAAGCTATAGCTCACCAGCAATTCATACCCATCCCACATTCTGGTATTATACATAACCTCAACAGACTGACCATAAACAATTGTTAGATGATGGATTGACAACTGACGCATAGATGTAGGACACACAGTAACATTTGCAGCCTCCATGTACAATTCTATGCCGGTAACAAGTGGTATTCACCTGCACTCAGTCCTGGGACCACTCCTGTTTGGCATATAGCTTTCTTAGGTACAAGCAAACACAGTAGGGATATGTCTGCCCACGTCTGATGAAAATGCATACTGTGGGTTATACTTTATTCTCCAGATGACACACAAATCCTCCAAAAGGGTATCATACAGACAGATACCTGGTGTCAAACTCATGCTGTAAAGCTATAAGCCAAAGAAAGCATAGTTATCCACTTTTAGAAAACAAAGTATCACCAGAGTACTACATAGGTAGTAGCCCCCAAAATGTGGAACAGGTACTAATGTATACATAGAGCCATGTGTTTAGTCATCTCTCCTTTGATAATCACATTATCAAAGGGTTTTGGAAATCCCTCTGGGAGCACATAAGCAATAAAGGGTTTGCATGCAGATCCACAAAGGTTGTTGTATACCTATAATGATTAGTCATCTTTGCCAGACTTTGCTTGCTTTAGAACAGGATTCAAATATACCTCAAGCATAAACCCTCACTCACACTCTTCAATAGAAACCATGATGAGTGGATGTGAAACAGAAGATGTAGCCCAGGGATCACTGCAGTGGCTAAGCTTGTTACAAGCATACAGAAGTGACCTAAGGTCTGGAAGGTGCCAGCACGCTCTGGCAAAGATAACAGATGCTTTCATGGATAAAGCAGAGTACCCACTTATGAAATAATTGAGGTCACATGTATGTATATGGCTTTGCCCCACACCTACCTTACATATGTAATGCACATACAGTTGTCATTGTGATATGTCATACAGTGGAAAAATCAAAACCCACTCCACATTGGCCAACGGTGTCACACACACTCACACACAGTCAGCAAGTGCGAGACTCAAACTCCTTCCTAAATACGCTATACACATTACTGGGATTTCATTTTTCCACAGGTATATTTGTAGGATGGTGACATCATCAGACTTGACAAAGATGAGTATACCACTTTTAAGGGGTGTGAGTAGTCTCCAAAAAAGTTGCTCATCCCCAGGGGGAGACACACACACTCACACCATTGGCAAGTGCAGGATTCAAACCCCTACCTAACTACATTATGATACTATAGCAGTACGCATATACACCTTACTGGGATTTTGCCTTTCCACAGGTATATTTGTAGGATGGTGACATCATCAGACTTGACAAAGATGAGTATACCACTTTTAAGGGGTGTGAGTAGTCTCCGCCAGGGAGATACACACACTCGGCAAGTGCAGTATTCAAACTCCTACCTAACTACATTATGATAATGCAGCAGTATGCATTTACACAATGCGCTATACACATTACTAAGTTTTCACCTTTCCATAGGTATATTTGCAGAATGGTGACATCATCAGACTTGACAAAGATGAGTATACCACATTTAAGGGGTGTGAGTACTCTCCAAAAAGGCTGCTCCTCTCCAGGGAGACACATGCGCACACACACACACACACACACACACACACACACACACACACACACACACAGTTGGCAAGTGCAGTATTCAAACCACTACCTGACTACATTATGATACTACAGCAGTATGCATTTACACAACGCACTATACACATTACTGGGAATTTACCTTTCCACAGGTATATTTGTAGGATGGTGACGTCATCAGACTTGACAAAGATGAATATACCACTTTTAAGGGGTGTGAGTAGTCTCCAAAAAGGTTGCTCTCTCCCCAGGGAGAGACAGACACACACACACACACACACACACACACACACACACACACACACACACACACACACACACACACACACACAGTTGGCAAGTGCAGGGTTCTTAATCCAAACTAAGTACGTCTTTACACTTCAGCAAGCAATATGGAGTTACAGTGTGCAATACAGACATTACTTGCTGACAGTTTGCCCAAAGGTTTTTTTCACATTTGCTAACCTCAGCAGGCTTATCATACTAGGTGTATTGTGAGTGTATTGTATGCATAGGCCATGACCATATCATATATGGGTGGATGCACCACATGCTGGCACACACAGGGTTAAACCGATGGCTAAGCTCTGTCAACCCAATACTGGACAATAGAGTCAAGAGGAGTAGGGTCATACAACAACAACACCAACAGTCTCACATAGACCTACAATATAAGCACCAGCAAAACACACACATAAATACACATTACCATACTCGGAGAATGCAAATATTAATCTGAAAAAGAGAGAGTGTCCTCTTAAGCAGACAAGCAAGCAACCTGCACCTCCAAGCACATGCCAGAAAACACATAATACACCAAAGCAGTGTGCCTGACAACAGGCCCTAAGGCAAAACAACATACCCAACACACTAGTAATAGGTGACTCCATAGTCAGGCACACAGATGTTCCACTCACTCGGCACAAGGGGAAGGTTACTGTCAGTTGTCTGTCAGGTGCTATGATTCGCCACATAACACAAGCATTTACATCACTCCAGAACAGGTACATATATGATGTGTTCTTTGTCCATGTCAGTGTGAATGATCTGAGACATACCTCCCAGGACAACATGACAAGAGATATATAGTAGCTCTATGATCATGTAGCCCAGGCTGGTATGACCCTGACCTTGAATAGCATCTTACCTTCACCTACATGATACTGCAATATAACAGAAAGATGAAAAACTTCAACAATTGGCTGAGCTTCTGGTGTCATTCAAAGGGGATCCAGTCTCTGTCTGTCTGTGATGACATGATAGTCAAGCCTCGTTGCTTCGCTAGAGATGGTTTTTACCTGTCACCCCTATGCTTCTGAATACTGGCCAAGGCTCTTGCTTTCCCATATTACCTTTTTTAGGCAAGGCTCAAAGGTTCATAGGTTCATAGGTAGGTACTAGGCTATCGGCCCTGGGGCCTATACAAGCCCAGCCAAAAAGGTACCCTGGCTTTTGTCACCCAAGAAATTTATTTTCCTGTGCCACTGTCGAGCAGAGACACAGAAGTGATCCCTGGGGTGAGTTTCCTATTTCCCATCCAATCGTCAAGATTTTTCTTGAAGAGTGCTAATGAGGAGCTTTGTTTGATATAGATAGGTAGTTTATTCTGGAGTATGGGAAGTTTCTGGGACAGGAATCTATCCCTCCAGCATGCTCTGTTTATTGTGGTGACAAGGTTGAGGTCCCTAGAGCATGTAGCTCAGAGGGACTGGTATTTCTTTAAGTGGAGCATGTCCAACAGCTCTGGGTTTGACATAGCTTTGTATGTTAGGCAGAGATCACCTCTGAGTAGGCGATATGCAACGGAGTAAAGCTGGAGTTTTTGAGACGGTCTGTGTAGGGCACGTGTTTGAGGCCGGTAATCCTCTTTGTGAAGTATTTCTGCGGCCTTTCCAGTTGTTGTAGATGTCTTGTGAGGTACATACCAAAAAGGGGCGTTGTACTCTATAATGAATCTAATGAGTGATGAGTAGAGGGAAACAATGACCTCTTTTTTTCTGCATGAGAAACCTTTTGTGATGAGGTGTGCCACAAAAAAGGATTTCCTGACTACTGTGGCAATGTGATTATCAAGGGAGAGACTACTGTCCACCTGTGTCCCAAGGTCTCTTATCACACTTTCAGTGTTAAGTATACTACTGCCTATGTTGCAGTTCATGGGTACAGAGTTTTTACCAAAGGGGATGACAATGCACTTTTTGGCATTGAGCTTGAGGCCATGGCTTTGACACCAGGCATCTGTCTCAGTGAGGCCCTTTTGTAGGATGTCCACATCATTAGTAGTTTCGATTATGGCTCCTAGTTTGCAGTCATCTGTGAACTTCATTAGTCAAAGACCTTCTGTGTTAGCCTGTACTTCAGAGAAGTAGATACCAAACAGGACAGGACCCAGGACTGAACCCTGTGGTACTCCACTTGTTACTGGTCTGAAGTCGGATTTGGAATCTGCTACTTTCACAGTGTGGGTTCTGTCAGTGAGCCAGTTGGCAACCCATCTTGTGACATAGGGATTTATACCTAGTTTAGTGAGTTTGTCTATAATTCCAGAGTGGGGGATGGTGTTGAAAGCCTTGGCAAGATCTACATAGGCTGTGTGAACCACCTTACCCTTGTCTACGGCTTTGGTGACTGCTTCAAAGAAGTCTATCAGGTTTAGGAGACATGATCTGCCTTTTACAAACCCAAACTGGTTGGGGTCCAGAGTTTGGAGATTACCAATGTCTTTGTTTATAAATTCCATGCTGATACATTCCATGGCCTTTCAGACCAGGCTCATCAGGCTAATGGGGCGCTAGTTCCCGGGGTCCATGGTGGCTCCCCCCTTGTGTAGTGGCATAACCGTCGCTGTGTACAAAGCCTGAGGTGAGGCTATGATTGAACATGGTACTTAGGTGTGGTGCCAGTTCATTCTGTAGTTTCTGTAGAATGCAGCGTGGGATGTTGTCTGGTCCCATGGATGCTGTGTTCCTGGCTTTGGAGAGTGTGGTTTTTACCTGTGCAGCCATGATTACAGGAGCTTTGCAGTCTTCTGGTATAGAGATGGGTTCTTTAATGGGTGAGAGGGGGGGGTAAAGTTAGCACTGAACATATTTGCCAGTATGTTGGCAATATCAGTTGGGTCTGTATATTTAGTGCCATTGTGCTGTAACTCAGAGCAGATCTGAGTGTTGCCATTGAGATTTATAGAATGCTTTGTGGTTGTCTTTAGAATCAGTGGTGATTTTGTTTTCATAACTAGCTTTGGAGTATTTTATCAGGGATCGCAGCTTCTTACTGAGGCTGACCAGGGAGCTCCTCCACTCATGGGATTTTACTGTCTTTTGCAACAGTTTCTTCCTTCTGTTGTACAGTTTGTTTATGGCAGGGGACCACCAGATTGGCTTCCTTTTTTTGGAGGATAGCATCTTGGTTCTGTTTGGGATAGCACGATCCATGCACTCATGTAAGTGCTTTTAAAGTCCAATTGTGTAGGATTCAGTAGTCATAACTGTATTGTCCATCTGCATGGGTGTCTTGAAGTTCACCACTTCTGTTTTAAGAAGCATGAAGTTAGCTTTGGAGAATTGTTTTAACATGGTTTCCTTAATGGGGGGTTGGGGCAGAATGTGGATATGTAGGGTAATTAGCTTATGGTCGGATCGGACCAATGAGGCGTTGACTTCAGGTGTAGAACACCAGTCACTCAGGACAAACCAAACCCCGTAACCAACACAAATAACCACAAAGTGAGCTAAATGCTACTCATTGCCAGAGGTCTCAGCCTCCAAATGCACACACTCGAGGCACTTCTCAGTATGGCGAATATTGATATCTGTGCAGTAACAGAAACCTAGTTCAAGGCTCCAGAGAGCACACCAGCACTACCAGGATACTACTCATTTCATACCTTCCAGCATCAGAACCTGCATCATAGCACAAAGGGTGGGGATGTATCCATATTCATCAAGGATGCCTACACCTCTCTCTACATCCTCTCTACAGGATATGTACCCATAGAATGTTACACAGCAACGTTCTTCCCACTCCACAGAGTGGGGCCAGAAAAGACCCTTGGCATTCCTGCTCTATGAGCCTGATGAGTCTGATCTGCAAGGCAATGGAGCCAATCATAATGGAAGTCAACAATAAAGACATTGGGAACCTTCACACAGTTGAGCACACCCAGTTTGGCTTTGTCAAATGCAGATCATGCCTCCTGAACTGGGTGGATTTCTTTGAGACAGTTACCCAGGCTACATATGATTGAAAGGAGCTCCACACAGCCTACCTATACCTCGCTAAGGCCTTTGACACCATTCCCCAGTCAGGTATCATAGATGAGCTCACCAACCTGGGCATAAATCCATACATCACAAGATGGATTGCAAACTGGCTCACAGATAGATCCCACAAATTAAGAGTTGCTGGCTACATGTCAGACTCTAAACCGGTAACAACTGGTGTCCCTCAGGGTTCAGTCCTGGGGCCCCTCCTGTTTGGTATATACTTCTCAGAAGTACACGCCAACACAGGAGGGTTGTGGTTGACTAAGTTTGCTGGGAACTGTAAAGTGTTTGCCATAACAGATTCCCCGGATGACACAAATATTCTCCAGAAGGGACTCTATGAGACAGATGTGTGGTGTCAGAATCATGGCCTCAAGCTCAATGTGAAAGAATGCATAGTAATCCCCTTTGAGGAAAACAAAGTACCCATGAACTACCACATAGGTGTTAACCCCTAAAAACTGACAAGGTAATAAGGGATCTGGGGACACAAGTAGATAGTCATCTTTCCTTTGACAACCATGTTGCCAAAGTGATTAGGAAATCCTATGTGGCCCACCTAATCAACAAAGGGTTTGCATCAGGATCAAAAGAGGTAGTGGTTGCCTCTACTCTTAAGTCATCAGACCCATCATTGAGTACACTGCACCATTTTGAATGTACTCGACTAAGCATATCCAGCAGCTGGAGAGACCATAGAGGTACCTCACCAAGAGGATTACTGGCCTCAAACAGTTGTGTTATGCAACACAACTGGTAAAACTAAATCTGTTTTCCATTGCATACCGCCTACTCAGAGGCACACTCTGCCTAACATACAAAGCCATGTCCAACACATAACTGTTGAACATGCTCCATCTAAGGATAACAAAATTGAGTCGCACTACACACTCCAGGGATATGAACCTCATCACAACAATGAATACAACATGCTGATGGGATAGAGTACCATCCCAGAGACTTGCCTTACTGTGGAACAGAGTCCCAATGTACATCAGACAGAGCTCCATGCTGACACTCTTCAGTAGGAACCTTGATGAGTGGATGGGAAACAGACAATTCACGCCAGGCATCACATCAGCAGCCCCACTAGAAAGGGGCTTAGGGTACTAACTGTTAGAGCTAGGGCTTAGGAGACTAACCAAGGGGGTGGTGAAAGCTGCACAACTTGCCTAGGCTAATATATGCCTATGAACCTATGTGACAGGTACATGTCTACAGATAGTAGATGTGTACTTCATTGTACAGTCATGTTTTACACAGGCACATGCACCACATACACTGTAATGCTTACAGATACTGGTGGCTATTATGTACAGTGGGTGAGATGTGCACCTCATGTATTTTGTGCCATTGGGATGTGTGCTGGGTGGGACAGTCCTGGATGGCTCCCTGTCATGGTCACCCTCTTACACACATCTCTGCCCATCCATCTTTGGCTTATTATACTGTGTTTCTCCTTCATATATAGGTACATAGGTAGGTAATACACTATCTGCCTGAAGGCATATATTAGTATGGCCAGAGTGTGCAGCTATCACCACACATATGGGGTTAGTTCCCTATGCCTCTGTGTAGCAGAGCTGATGAAGTGATCCATGGTGTGACAGTTCAGTTTCATATACACTCATCAAGGCTCCTCCGGAAGAGTGTCAGTGAGGGACTCTCTTTTTTGGAGAAGGTTTCTCTGTACCATAGTGGCAGGACTGTGCAATTAGAACTTGTCTGATTGAAGACTGCTGGAACAGAGCTCAGTTTTAAGCTTTTTAACTGGTCAATTGGGTAAAGTGATGTTTTGATTGTATCTGCTCTATTTTCTGGAAAAAAATATATATATATACCTCTTTCTCGCCTTTCTGAACTAGTATAGTCCAGTTTTCATGTTATTGCTGAATCCAGGGTTGTGTTACAAGTTTCTGTGTTGCCATACCTTACTTGGATAGAAGGAAGTTTCTCTGTTCACCTGTGAGAGAGGGGAGCTTTGAGCAGGCTATCTGTCCCTGGAGGAGTGGTTTCAGCCCAGAAGTTGGTAGTTTATTGGCCTTTTTGGGCTAATTTTGATTGTATCTGCTCTATTTTCTGAAAAAAAATGATATACTTGTTTCCCACCTTTCTGAACTAGTATAGTCCAGTTTTCAGGTTATTGCTGAATCCAGGGCTGTGTTACAAGTTTCTGTGTTGCCATTACCTTACTTGGATAGAAGGAAGTTTCTCTGTTCACCTGTGAGAGAGGGGAGCTTTATGCAGCCTATCTGTCCATGGAGGAGTGGTTTCAGCCCAGAAGTTAGTAATTTATTGGCCATTTTGGGATAATTTCTATCTCTTTCAATTCCCTGCTATAAAAACCTAATTTGCACAGTTTTTATGCTTGTATTCCGCTCAGCAAGTGCCTTCCAGGTGTTCTGCAGAGTCTACAGCAGCAGAGAGACAAAAGAGTGAATTTGGAGTGATTAAGTATCAGTTTTCTGCTTTTCTTGCTGTCTTAACTAATTCTGCCTAAAACGCCAGTGTTTTTTTTTTCTTAGCGAATCTGTGATTTAAAAAGTTTGTTATTGTATACAACTCCGCAAGAGCTCCTCGTGGTGTCCTGCAGAGTGATACAGGCAACTGGTAGGCTACACACTCAAGTGCGCTAGCCGAATTAAAGGATTTACTGTGTTTCTGTACCCAATTTCTGCTACTTAAAAAAAAAATATATATCCTTGTTTCCCGCCTTTACTGAACTAAAATAGTCCAGTCTTCAGGTATTGCTGATCTCTGGGCTGTGTCATAGTTCCTGTGTTGCCCATATCCTTATTTGGATAGGAGGAAGCTTCTTTGTTCACCAGTGAGAGTGGGGAGCTCTGAGCAGCCTATCTGTCCCTTGAGGAGTGGTTCCAGCCCAGTAATTTGTAGCTTATTGGCTGTTTTGGGCCATTTCCTATCTCTTTCTAACCCCCTGCTTTAAAGCCAGCTTTAGCGCGCTTTTGCGCTTGCAATTTAAAGTTTGTCCTGTTTGTTGCATTTACCTGTTGAGGCTACACACTCAAGTGCGCTAGCCTGTGTTACATATTTATTGCATTTTCCTGCTGTTTGTTGCAAAAAAGCAAAAAACAATTATCCTTGTTTCCCGTCTTTCCTGACCTAGAGAAGTCCAAATACAGGCTTTGCTGTATTCTGGACTTTTGGAAAGTTCCTGTGTTGCCCATTTCCTTTCTTGGATAAAGGGAGGCTCCTTTGTTCACCAGTGGCAGTGGGGAGCTTACAGCAGCCTATCTATCCCTGGAGGAGTGTTCCCAGCACAAGAATCTGGTAGTCTATTGGCCGTTTTGGGCCAATTTCTAGCTCTTTCAAGTCCCCCTATATAAAACCCGCTTTGCCACGTTTTTTGCGCTTGTTACTACTCAGCCAAGCTCCTCGTGGTCCTGCAGAGTGGTGCTAGCAGCAGAGAGGCTAAAAGAGCGACTGCTAACCTGATAAAAGTGTTTTCCTGCTACTACCTGGGCGACTGTCCGATCTAGCTAAACTGCAAGTATTTCTGCATTCTTGAACTGTTTTAAACTGTTTAAAGTTGTTTTTGCACCTGCACTTTTAAAGTTTGTCCTGTTTGTTGCATTTACCTGTTGAGGCTACACACTCAAGTGTGCTAGCCTGTGTTACATATTTATTGCATTTCCTGTTGTTTGCTGCAAAAAAGAAAAAAAAAATTATCCTTGTTTCCCGTCTTTCCTGACCTAGAGTAGTCCAAATACAGGCTTTGCTGTATTCTGGACTTTTGAAAGTTCCTGTGTTGCCCATTTCCTTTCTTGGATAAAGGGAGGCTTCTTTGTTCACCAGTGGCAGTGGGGAGCTTAGAGCAGCCTATCTATCCCTGGAGGAGTGTTCCCAGCACAAGAATCTGGTAGTCTATTGGCCGTTTTGGGCCAATTTCTAGCTCTTTCAAGTCCCCCTGTATAAAACCCGCTTTGGCGTGGTTTTTGCGCTTGTTACTACTCAGCCAAGCTCCTCATGGTCCTGCAGAGTGGTGCTGGCAGCAGAGAGGCTAAAAGAGCGACTGCTAACCTGATAAAAGTGTTTTTTTTTTGCTGCTACTACCTGGGCAACTGTCCGATCTAGCTAAACTGCAAGTATTTCTGCTTCTTGAACTGTTTTAAACTGTTTAAAGTTGTTTTTGCACCTGCACTTTTAAAGTTTGCCCTGTTTGTTGCATTTACCTGTTGAGGCTACACACTCAAATGCGCTAGCCTGTGTTACATATTTATTGCATTTTCCTGCTGTTTGTTGCAAAAAAAGAAAAAAAAAACCCCAAAAATTATCCTTGGTCCCCGTCTTTCCTGACTTAGAGTAGTCCAAATACAGGCTTTGCTGTATTCTGGACTTTTGGAAAGTTCCTGTGTTGCCCATTTCCTTTCTTGGATAAAGGGAGGCTTCTTTGTTCACCAGTGGCAGTGGGGAGCCTAGAGCAGCCTATCTATCCCTGGATGAGTGTTCCCAGCACAATAATCTGGTAGTCTATTGGCCGTTTTGGGCCAATTTCTAGCTCTTTCAAGTCCCCCCTGTATAAAACCCGCTTTAGCGCAGCTTTGCGCGATTTTGCGCATAGCGCGGCATCTGGCAACGCCGCTTAATTGCGTTTAAACCATTCTCGGCTCCACAAAGTCTGCTCTTCACTTTTTCCCTTAGAACTGATCTAGTTCTCATAATAAACACCCTATTCCTACTCTAAAGCCTGGCACTTGCTCACTAAAGCAATTATATAAGTCAGCATTAAACAATTAAAAGCACTACACCCTCACAAACTCCCCTTGAGTACCTTGTTCCTCATTGGCCCTTTTTTCAATTATAAAGGAATTCCCAGTACTATTCTAGCATGTCCAAAGGTCAGTTGTCAGTCTCCTCTCTGGTCCAGCTGGTGAATCTGGGAATCTTGAGTCAATGTTACAACTGCCTCATGTACACAGGCAACCCTCTCCTCCTCCCAACAAATTCCAACACATGTGAGAGATGCAACCATATAGCCAAACTGGAGGCTAAGCTCTCTTAACTCAGTACTGGCGTAACCAGTCAGGAGGAGAAGGAAACCACACTCACCACAATTCCAGTCTCACATAGACCTACCACGACAGCAAACCAAACACATAAACACACAAAAACATACACAGAGGCTCTAAATAAAAATCTGCCTAAGCAACAGAGACCTCCAAAGCAGACACCCAAGCAACCGCTACCCCAAAACAAAACATGTGCAACACATAGCTCACAAAGCCAGTGTGCCGAACAGTCACAGCCCTTAAGGCTAAACAACACCCCTGATACACTTGTAATAGGTGACTCTATCATCAGGCACACTGATGTCCCGCTCATCAGGCTAAACAAGGAGAAGGTCACGGTGAGCTGCCTGTCGGGCGCTAGGATCCACCACATAACACAAGCACTCAGGTCACTCCAAGGCAAGTACAAATATGACTCAGTCATTGTCCATGCTGGTGTGAATGACCTGAGACATACCTCCCTGGACTACATGAAAAGAGACATAGAGGAGCTCTCTGAGCATGTAGCCCAGGCCGGTATGACCCTGACCTTGAGTAAATGATGCCACAATATGAAGACAAGATGATCAATTTCAACAATTGGCTTAAGTATTGGTGTCATTCAAAGGGGATCCAATGCCTGTCAGCCTGGGATGACATGCTCGACAAGCCACGATGCTTTGCTAGGGACGGCTTGCACCTGCCACCCCTGGGCTTTCGGATATTGGCAAAGGCTCTTGCCACCCCCATAGTGCCTTTTTTAGGCAAGGCTCAAAAGACAAACCCACCTCCATAGGTATCACAAGGGATAAGAAACTAAGAGTAATGCTACTCAATGCCAGAAGTCTAAATCTCAAGATGCACGCACTCGAAACTCTCCTTAGCATGGAGAACATCGATATCTGTGCAGTAACAGAAACCTGGTTCAAGGCTCCCGAGAGCACCCGAGCACTACCAGGTTATACCTCATACCATGTTTTTCGGCCCCAAAACTTGGACCGAACCACAAAATGAGGGGGAGTATCAATATTCGTCAAAGATACCCACACCTCCAGGTTGGTGGCACAGCACAAAGCATCAGAGACTATCCATGTGCAACTAACAGTGGGTAAAACTGCCTTCCAGTTTATAGCCTGCTACAGACCACCCTCCCAAACCCAGGAACCCCACTCGGCCTTCCTGAGAACACTGGAAAATATGAAGGTCTCTCCAAACACCATTATATTGGGCGACTTCACCTACCCAAACATAGACTGGAAGCATTACTCTAGCTCCAACACCGTAGCCCAAAAGTTCCTAGAATTTATAAACTCAAATGCTATGGAACAGCTTGTTACCACTCCCACAAGAGGGGAAAACATACTGGACCTGATCATCACCAACATGGGGACTCTATGCTCCAGACCAGAAGTGTATCCCTCACTGGTAAGATCAGACCATAAACTAATCTCACTAGATATTCACATCCCGACCCCAGCCCCTGCCCAGAAAACCACAGTGAAAAACTTCTCTAAAGCAAATTTCACACTCCTAAAAACCGAGGTGGAATCCTTCAAAGCCCCCGGGCCTGTGGAAAATATGGCCCAGACCACAGAATCCTTTATAAACGCATTCTATGAACACCTTCAGGAATGCATGGATCATGCAATCCCAAACAAAACCAAGACCCAATCCTCCAAAGGCAGGCATCCTGTCTGGTGGACCCCAGCCATAAACAAACTATACAATAGAAGGAGGAAGCTACTACATGATAGAGCAAAATCCCAAAAAGGGAAGGCATCTCTGATCAGTATTAGCAAAAAACTACGGGCACTCATAAAATCGTCTAAGGCCAGCTTCGAGAGAAAAATTGCACAGGACACTAAGGATAATCACAAGGCTTTCTTTAATTATGTTAGGAACCTGGGTGGGAATTCCCAGATATGCTCAGATTTAGTCCAAAATGACAAAAAATACACCGAACCCACAGACATTGCCAACATCCTAGCTGACAGGTTCAGCGCAAACTTCTCCCCCCCTTCCCCACCAAAAGGGCAAATATCTATCCCAGCAGAGTGCTGCCCCCCTGACATCTTAGATGCTCAGGTAAGAGCCTCCCTCTCCAAAGCAAAAAACACAGCATCAGTGGGACCAGACAGTGTCCTGGGCTGCATCCTACATGAACTCCAAGAAGAACTAAACCCAAACATAAAACTACTGTTCAGTCTCAGCCTTACTACAGGATATGTACCCAAAGAGTGGCGTACAGCAACAGTTGTCCCTCTCCACAAAGGTGGTGCCTCAATGGATCCTAGAAACTATCGCCCCATAAGCCTGACTAGCTTGGTCTGCAAAGCTATGAAAAGGATCATCATGGACCTCATAAATAAAGATATTGGGGACCTACAGACACTGGATCCTACCCAGTTCGGCTTTGTTAAGGGCAGATCCTGCCTCTTAAACCTGATCAATTTCTTTGAAACAGTCACCAAGGCCATTGACGAGGGGAAGGTGGTCCACACAGCCTACCTGGACCCCACAAAAGCCTTCAATACAGTACCTCACTCGGGCATTATAGATAAGCTCACCAACTTAAATATAAACCCCTATGTCACTAGATGGGTTGCAAACTGGCTCAAGGACAGAACCCACATGGTTAGAATTGCTGGAGCCATGTCAGACTCCAAACCAGTTACAAGTGGCATCCCACAAGGCTCAGTCCTGGGGCCTCTCTTGTTCGGTATATATTTTTCGGAGGTACAGGCCAACACGGAAGGACTGTGGCTGACCAAGTTCGCAGATGACTTCAAACTGGGTGCCATAATCGACTCTCCAGCCGACACAAGCATCCTACAAAAGGGCCTCATAGAAACAGACAACTGGTGCCAGAGCCATGGCCTCAAGCTAAATGCCAAAAAGTGTATAGTCATCCCCTTCAGCAAAAACAAAGTGCCCACAAATTACCACATAGATGGTAATCCATTAATCTGGAAGAAGTAATTAGGGACCTGGGGACCCAAGTTGATAGCAATCTCTCATTCGACAACCACATGGCCAAAGTGGTTAGAAAATCATTTTATATAGCCCACCTAATCATGAAGGGATTCACATCTAGATCAAGGGAGGTCATCGTGCCTCTTTACTCATCCCTCATCAGGCCCATAATTGAGTACAATACCCCTTTTGGGATGTACCTTACCAGACACCTGCAGCAACTGGAAAGACCCCAAAAGTACCTCACCAAGAGGATCAAAGGGCTCAAACAGATGCCATATGCTGCCCGGTTAAAGAAACTCCAGCTCTACTCAGTGGCATACCGCCTGCTCAGAGGCGATCTGTGCCTGACGTATAAAGCCATGTCCAACCGGAATTAATGGACATGCTGCACCTCAGAAAATCCAAATCCCATCGAGCTATGCTCGAGACTTTAACCTCAGCACTGAAATAAATAGGACATGCTGGAGGGACAGATTCATAACCCAGAGGCTCCCTTCACTCTGGAATAAAATCCCAGTCCAGGTTAGGTAGAGTCCCTCATTGACTCTCTTCAAGAGGAATCTTGGTGAGTGGATGGGAGATTGTAGATTTACTCCGGGTATCACTTCTGTGTCACTGTTAGACAGATGCACAGTATACTAACCTCGAAAAAGGGCATAGCAAAATTCATTTTAAAATGGGTGGCGAAAGCCAAACACACTCTGGCTAGGCTTGTAAATGCCCTAGGGCAGATAGCCTAGTATGAACCTATGAACCTATGTAGGTTGGGAGCCTGTTCGAAAGCAAGGGAAGTCTGTGAGTTAGTAATGTATCCCTGCAACATGTTCTATTTATTGTTGTGATGATTATATCCCTAGAGCATATGGCACAGTGAGCTTGGGTTTACTTCAGATAGAGCATGTACATCAGTTCTGCATTGGACATGGACCTGTCTGTTGGGCAGAGATTGCCTGAGCAGACAGTATGCAACAGAGTACAGATTGAGTTACTTCAGTCTTGTTGCATAAGGCAACTGTTTGAGGCCAGTAATCCTCTTGTTGAGGTACTTCAGTGGTCTTTCCAGCTGCTGAAGGTGCCTAGTCAGATTCATCGTAAGTATGTCATGGTACTCTCTGATGGGTCTGATGACTGATGAGTAGAGGGAACCTCCTTTGACCTACATGCAAAGACTTTGGCAATTTTTGGGAACACATAGCATGATTTTCTAACCACTTTGTGAATGTGTTTCTGAAAGTAGAGATGACTATCCACATGTGTCCATAGATCCCTTATTATTACCTCCATATTTAGGGTGTTGGCACCTATGTGGTATTTGTACGACTGTAGCTCGAGGCCATAATTTTGACACCACATCTGTCTGACTGAGACCCTTTTTAAGGATGTCTCTGTTGTCCCAAACATCGATTATGACAACCTTTTGCAGTCATCCACAAACTTTGCTAACCATAGCCCTCATGTGTTTGACTGTATTTCTGAAAAGTATACACCAGACAGGAGGGGTCCCAAGACTGAGCCATGGGGGACAGCAGTTGTTACCAGCTTACAGTCCAACAGGGAGACCACAATTCTTACCTTGTGGGATCTATCTGTGCCCCAGTTGGCAATCCATCAGATGACATACGTGTTTATGCACAGGTTGTTGATTTTGTGGATACAACATGTGTGTGGGATGTTGGAAAAGGGCTTTTCAAGGTCTATGTAGGCTGTGTGGAGCTCATTTCATTGACGTATGTCCTGGGTATCTGCCTTGAAAACTCTCTAGCAGGTTTAGGGACCATGATCTGCCCCTGACCAAACCAAAATGGGTAGGGTTGGGTGTTTGTAGGCTTCCAATAGCTCTGTTTATGAGTTCCATAATGATGGACTCCATGGCCTTGCAGATCAGGCTTATTAGGCTTATAAGACAATAGTTCCCATGGTCTGTTGTGCACCAACACTTGTGGAGTGTGCCAAATATTGCTGTAACCCATTCAACAGTTTCATATCATGTACAGAGGGTGAGTCTCAACAGACTGTTCAGGTGCAGGGTCTGCTTGTTTTGGAGTTCACATATGACACAGCCAGGCACACCATGTCATCCCATAGACACCACATTTTTAGGTTTGGATAGAGCTGTTTAACCATTGTATATGTGATTTCTGGGTTTTCCCAATCTCCAGGTATGGTAATGGGCCCTTTTGTCAGTGAGAGGGGGGTAAATCTGTATGAACCTGTCTGATAAGATGTTGGCAATGTCAATCATGTACATGTATTCATTTACACTTTGCACTGACTCAGAACATATATGAGTTTACATTGATATTTATGACATAGCTAAAGAAAGCTTCATGGTTCTCTATGGACTCTTTGGCAATATTTTTGGCAGGACATGGCTTGGATAATGTTAGGAGTGCTCATTGTTTCTTGACGATACTGATTGGAGATTTATTGATCTTCTTTGGATTTTCACTTTCTTTGAACAACTTAAGTACTTGTATTACATAGTTTGATTATGACAGGGGTCCAGTATATTATATGGGTCTGTTTTCATATCACTGTGTGCGCAAGGCAGGATTGGTGAATAGTGACATGTGTCTGGAGTAAGAACTGCAACTGCCAGATATGTGTGGCCCACTGCTGTACTCAGACATGGCCTAAGTGTGTGAGCATGCACAGTATGACCTTTCAGTATGTTGTTGACTGAAATTTGCTTCATTTGTTTGTGTGTGAGCATGCCCAGTATGACCTTTCAGTGTGTTGTTGACTGACATTTGCTACATTTGTTTAAGTGTGTGAGCATGCTCACTATGGGCATATATATACTATATATGTGTGTGAAAATTCAAGTTGGTTTTTACTTCATGGCTCACCTTTGTGTTGTACATCGACAGGAAGCACGATGTGCCTGCAGGGCTTCCATGAGTCAATTTGCATAGACTTATCAATATTTCTACATATGGTGGGGGCAGCTATTATTTGTACATTTCTACCTGGGGGCACACCTGATTGTTACTGTGGCTGTACATAGGATGAGGGTTACACCTGACACTTATACACGTTTGCTAGGCCTGCACTGCTATGTCAGGTACTCCATTTCAGTCTGTACTGTTGCCTATCATACTGGCTTGAGGCATACCACTGTACTACAGACCTTAGCTTCCAATTACACGCATATTAGTTTGTGACTTCATAGCCTACCCAACCCACATCACACTGCCTGGTCTGCTGTTATCTGTCTGCACAGGCCTGGGGGGAGGTTACTCATATGCCTCTTCAGAGGGCATGATGCAGCATTTGTTTGTGTTTGCGTTTGTCTACAATTGTCCTGTTGGCTGTGACTGTTAAGTATGTGACCCCCCCAACTGGTATGTGTGAGTGACTTAAGTTGTGTCTGTGTCAGTGAAATGCTGTCATGGCTTAGTGGTTCAGTACTGTGACTATAGTGCACAGTACCCTGAGTATTTTCCTTGCTGGGCAGACCTGACTGGTTAAGGAAAAGTAAAGCAGGTGTGAGCATGTTTACCCGACTTTGCCCGACGTTGCCCAATGTTGTGCTGGTTTGCACGGTGCGCAGCTACTCCCAATTGTATTTAAATATGCTCAGTACTGGCAAAATGTGCTTAGCAGTGCTTTATATTGCTTAAAATAGGGAACTCATGCCTCAGGTGGTGCTGCAGGGCTGCCTATGTTGGATGCACATAGTACACTCCCTGTAAATGTTTGAAAACAAGTAGTTTCAAGTTTATATATATATATATATATATATATATATATATATATATATATATATATATATTAAGCAGGGGGTTGTGGGGGTGCAGGGAGCTTGCTGCCGGCATTAAATAGGTGTTAAATCTTTGAGTTTTTCTTATTTTGTCAGTTGATATTTTGTGTTGATCAAGTTAATGTATTCCGCTTTGTACTGCTTGTAAGTTTCCTTGGCATTTTTCTTTCACACACTGCTCCTGTCACTTTGTGCCAGTTGGCTACAGCACCTGTGATTTTGTCTTTGACCTCCACATTCACTCTTCCTCCTCCTTAACCACAACTCCTGTATACTTGAACCTATTAAGTTATTCAGCTATACTCCCTTCTGTCTGTTTTCAATATCCTCTGATTTCCTTCATTCCTTCATTTGCTGCCATGACTAATATCTTGTTTGTACTCCATTTAATCCCATGGGCCATCACTTTTGTTTTCCAGTCCTCTACCATTTGCTGAAGTACCTGTTCAGTATGTGTGAATACATATTACAGTAACTTAACAGTGCTACTCTGACTTACATTCTCCAAGGTATGATGATGGTGGTCAAGAGGAGAAGGTCAACACCTGTACCACACCGCATAGCCCTCCAGAACACCCACCATCACAGCTCTCACATAAAAACACAAACCACACACCCACCTTCGCAGAGGCTGTCAGTAAAAATCTAACAGCAGAGACCTCCAAGGCAGAAACGCACTCAACCACCATAACACAGCACAAACCACAAGACACACAGCTCACCTACACAGTGTGCCCCTCAACCTAAGTCTCTAAGATAAAACAGCTTGCCCAATGCACTAATCAAAGGTGACTCGATAGTGAGGCACACTGATGTCCCACTCACTAGGTTAAATAAGGAGAATGTAACAGTCAGCTGCCTATCAGGTATCAGAATCCAACACATAACACACGCACTCAGGTAACTCCACAACAAGTACAAGTATGACTCTGTCACTGTCCATGTGGGTGTGAATGACCTGAGATGCACCTCTCTGGACTACATGAAAAGAGACATGGAGGAGCTCTCAGATAACGTGGCCCAGGCAGGTATGACCCTAGCCATAAGCATCATCTTACCATTGCCCAGAATGATACCACAGTACAAGCAGAAAATGCTTGACTTCAACAATTGGCTACATTTCTGGTGTCATTCTAAGGGGATCCAGTATCTGTCTGCTTGGGATGACATGACTGACAGACCTCAATGCTTTGCCAGAGATGGCCTGCATCTGTCACCCCTGGGTTTCCAGATACTGGGTAAGACTCTTGCCACCCCTATCGTGCCTTTTTAGGCAATGTTCCAAAGACCAAATTACCACAGTAACAGCTATAAGTAAATGCAATCTGAGGGTCCTGCTGCTTAAAGCTAAAAGTCTAAATCTCAAGATACACTTGCTCGAAGCACTCCTCAAAATGGCGAACATCGACATTTGTGCTGTAACAGAGACCTAGTTTAAAGTAGCGAAAAGCACCCCTGCACTACCAGGCTATGACTCATTCCACACCTTTCGGCCTCAGAACATAGACTGAAGCCCCAAAGGTGGTGGTGTCTCCATATTCATAAAGGATATGCACACCTCCAGACTAGTAGCCCAGCAAAACGCATCTGAGATACTTCAGGTGCAACTAACATTGGGTAAGATGGTGATTCAGGTTGTAGCCTGCTACAGGTCCCCAACCATGTCCCAAAGCTCTCACTCTACATTCCTAAGCACCCTGGAAATTATTAGGGTCCAACCCACCACTCTCATACTAGGTGACTTGAACTACCCCTCCATCAACTGGGAAAACTACTCATGCACTAATACAGTGGCCCATCACTTCCTGGAATTCATCAATTCCAACACCCTGGACCAGCTCATTCTTACCCCCACTAGATGAAGCAACATCCTTGACCTGGTTATTACTAACAGGGGCAACCATTGCTCTACAGCAATAATCAATTCCTTCCTGGTTAGATCCGACCACAAACTAATCACTGTGAAAATCCACCCCCCACAAAGGTAACCACCATGAAAAATTTCTCCAAAGCTGACGATGGGCTCCTAAAAACAGATGTGGGTAACTTCACGGCACCCATGCGAATGGAAAATAGATGCATGACTGCCGAATCATACACCAATGCACTGTACGAACATGTACATAAATGCATGGAACTAGCCATACCCAACAAAACCAAGACGCTCTCCTGCAAAAAAAGGAAGTCAGTCTGTTGGTCCCCTGCCATTAATAAACTCTGCAACAGAAGGAAGAAACTTTTGCAGAAAAAGGTGAAGTCTCAAGACTGGAAAAACTCCCTTATTAGCCTCAACAAAAAGTTGAGATCCTTCATCAAAACCTCTAAATCCAGCTATGAAGGCAGACTTGTGGCAGACACTAAAAACAACCACAAAGCCTTCTATAGTTATATCAAGAATTTCCACAGCAATACCTAGCTTTGCTCTGAGTTACTGCACAATGGTACGTACTATACTGAGCAAACAGATAGCGTCAGCATACCGGCTGACAGATTCAGTGCCAACTCTACCCCTCTCCCCCCCTAAAGGACCAATCAGAATTCCAGAGGAATGCCAGGCACCCAGCATTACTGCAGCACAGGTTAAAGCTGCATTGTCCAAGGCCAAGAATACAGCTTTCATGGGACCCAACAATATCCTTGGATGTGTTTTACATGAACTACAAAGTGAACTGGCACCTCATCTGTGTGCCCTGTTTAATCACAGCCTGACCTCAGGCTTTGTCCCTACCGAATGGCGCACTACTACAGTCAACCCTCTCCATAAAGGGAGAGCAACTACAGACCCTGGGAATTATCACCCCATTAGCCTGAAGAGTCTGATATGTAAGGCTATGGAGCGCATCATCATGGACCTGATTAACAAGGATATAGGGAATCTCCAAACTCTAGATCCCACACAATCTGGTTTTGTGAAAGGTAGATCATGCCTACTTAACCTGGTTGATTTCTTGGGAGTCAGTCACCAGAGCTGTGGATGAAGGCAAGACAGTTCATACAGCCTACCTCAATCTGGATAAGGCCTTTGATACCATTCCCCCCTCAGGAATTATTGATAAACTCACCAAACTAGGCATCAACCCTTATATCACTAGGTGGGTTGCAAAGTGGCTCACAGATAGAACCCACAGTGTGAAAGCAGTGGACTCCAAGTCAGACTGCTGACCAGTCACAAGTGGAGTCTCACAGGGATTGGTCCTGGGCACCCTGCTGTTTGGCATCTACTTCTCAGAAGTCCAGGCCAACATGGAGAGACTCTGGCTGACCAAGTTCACAGACGACTGCAAGCTGGGAGCCATTATTAACTCCCCAAGTGATGTAGACATCCTACAGAAAGGCCTCACTGAGACCAATGACTGGTGTTGAAATCATGGCCTTAAGCTTAATGCCAAAAAATACATCATCATTCCCACTAATTACCACATCGATGCGAGCCCACTGAACACTGTAGGCATTATAAAAGATCTGGGAACACAGGTTGACAGCAACCTCTCCTTCGACCACCACATTATCACTGTGGTCAGAAAGTCCTTCTGTGTGGCACGTCTCATTACCAAGGGTTTCGTATCCAGGAAGAAAGAGGTCATCATCTCTCTCTACTCTTCCCTGATTAGGCCAATCATCAAGTATAATGTCCCATTTGGCATGTACCTCACTAGACACATGCAACAGCTGGAAAGGCCGCTAAAGTACCTCACAAAGAGGATCCTAGGCCTTAAACACATGTCCTACATGGACAGACTCAAAAAACTCTAGCTATTCTCTGTCTCGTATCGTCTACTAGGAGATGATCTCTGCTTGACTTACAAAGCCATGTCTGACCTAGCTCTATTAGAAATGGTACATCAAAAGAAATCCCAATCCCTCTGCACCATGTGCTCCAGAGACCTCAACCTCATTACCACAATCAACAGAACATGCTGGAGGGACAGGTTCATAACCCAGAGACTGCCCATGCTCTGTAATAGACTTCCCATACATGTCAAGCAGAGCACCTCACTGGCCCTCTTCGAGAGAAATCTTGATGAATGGATGGGAAATAGAAAGTTCACCCCGGGGATCACTCCAGCGGCTCTACTTGATAGAGGCACTGGGAACTAATGTTGGGTGGCATGATGCCAGAGCACTTCTATGGGCTAGGCCTGTAAAGGCTCCAGGGCTATTACCCTAGTACACACCTATGATCATAGGGTTAATATATGTATATTGCAGGGTTATGAGGGGTACAGCTCCTTATGTGGAGTGTCATGCAGGGATGTTTGCCTATTTGCCAAAATGCTTTAATGACATAACAATGAGTTTCTGATATGGAGCCCAGCTGTAATATGTACAGTTACAGTTTGTGATGAATTTATTTACTTTAAACCATTTACTTTACAGTTGTCTATTTGTTTAAAAGTGCTGTCAATACATATATCTTCTACATTATATGACATAATGGAGATATATTTAATGAACTTACAATAATTACAATTGTCATTTATTTGTTTATTTACATTTATTAACTAGGAAAATCCACTTGGGAGGTTCCAGTTACAATAGAGTGTTAGGGAGAAAGTCTCCAAAATTCAAATATTACTTTTGCAGCATAGACACATGTATCAGACAATTTTATTAGTACTCCTAACTCTCCAGTTATACAAACATTTAAAGATGAACATGAAACATCAGAGACTAATACTTACAGAATTACATTATTAAAGCAAAGAGCATGCATTGCATATGTGAAGTCAGCGGGCAATGCCAAGGTAAAGGGAATATCTATGAAATATGCTGATGCATGGCTAAATGAATCAGAATGTTTTTTTTTGTTTGTGTGTTTTCCTGTTCCTGTCACGTTTATCTGTGGTGTATGTTCTCATCTTCATATGTAAGAGAAGATATATCAGCTGTGTTCATAGGTAAGTAGTAGACTAGCTGCCCTTGTGGGCTATTTTAAGCCTTGCCAATGTTTCTTCCAAAGTTGAGAATAAAACCCTGTACCCTTTGTCTATAAGGTTAACACTTTAACCATTATAGCAAACCCCGTCCCCTCATGGTTAAAAGGGAGACACTTCTGTTTCCCCTGATGTCAGGGGACAGAGATATTTTGGTTCTCAAGACAAGATGGCACCTTCTTGTTATATAACAAACAAGCATGGGTAGCTCATATTACTGTATGTTGAGATACAGCCCACACCATTAAAACTAGGAACTCCACACACAACTCTTTCATAATGTTGAGGACATTGAAAGTATCCTAAAAAGGGTCTTACTAGGCTGCTGCATTAAGCTTCAAAGAGGCTTGCCTATTGTCTCAGGCTGTCTCAGGTGATTGAGACAGGCTGAGACTGATAGTGAAAGGGCGTCATGTAGTCACTATGGGAGTGCATAGGAACTAGCACAGGAAAGTTTGAAAGGTTTTTTATTTATTTTTTAAGTATAGCATTTTTTTATGGAAGCAGGAAGGTAAGAAATATTTTGTGTGTGTGTGTGTGTGTGTGTTACATGTATGGTGGAGTAGATGCTCATACTGGCAGTAACTTTGCAGAATGTTTCTAATTTTTTTGTCTCATATTTTGGTCTGCTACTCCTAAACTTTATACATTTTCTGGCAATTCAGTGAAGATTGCAGTCACTAAATAATAATGAAATTGTAGTCTCAGACTTAACATACATCAAAAACAGCATGCTGATGCAAAGCCGGTTATTCTAGCAAGTTTCTAAGTCTATAAGGGCTGCAGCTGTGCCTGATTTTGGTCTATTGTCAACATTATTTTAGGTTTCTTCTTTAGTAAGCTAAGAAGTTACATTCTGTACTCTCAAGTCATTAAACCTATAAGATAAATGACAGTTTTATATATATATATATATATATATATATATATATATATATATATATATATATATATATATATACTTTAATTTGACCACAGTCAAAGATATGAGGTGTGTAGTCATGTAAGTGGAATTAATCTATGGTCGCATGTGTGTGTATATTTGTGTGTGTCTATGTACAGTTATGTAGTAGGGGTGTGTATGTTCACAGCTTTCCCTTCTTTTGCAGAATGTTTCTGATTTTAAGACCTTGTAAAGTTTGTGCTTTTTCTGGCAAATCAATAAGGATCATAGTCACTAAATAATGAAGATGGTCATTTGAGTTTCAGATTTTACAGCCTTCAAAAAGCATGCTAATGTAAGCCCTGTTGTTCTAGAAAGCTTCTAAGTATAAAGGCAATAGCTGTCTGATTTTTTTTGTACTTTGTCTGCAATTATGTTTTAGCCTGCCTCCTGAATAATAAGAAGTTTAGAAGTTTGTGGTCAGTGAGTTTGCAGGCATTTGCACTGTATTCTGACAGCTGTTAGCTGAGAATATGATAAATTCCTCTGTAGCAGTTATTTATGAATTTACTCATTCATACATTCATTGATTTGATTGCAATCAAATATATGAGGTGCAAAGTCACAGACGATGGTGTCATCTGTGTGTGTATGTGTGTGTGTGTGTGTGTGTGTGTGGGGGGGGTTAAAGTAAATTACTATGTCCAGTTGCTATTTTTTTTGCTTAAAATAAGCAATTATTTTGATTTTGCAGAAGTGGTGTGCATATTATTTCGCTTTCTATCACAGTTAGTCATCAACCTTGCACTAAGTAAGTAACTGTCTGTGGTGGTCTGGGCAGGATGTGTGTGATAGCAAGTGATCATTGGTAGACTGTCACACTGAGTATTGTTGTCTTGTAATGACACTTGTGCAGGCCTTTTCTTTTTTTGTGGATTTTATTCAAGTGCTCTGGTTTCTTCTCCCAGACCCTCAACTGTGTAATATATGCCACTGGCTATTTGTTGTTTTATTTTTCATTCTAATCAAACACCAGAGTGGTGCACAGGAGGGAGCTATGTCTTTTTGCAGGCACTATTGCCAGATAGGATTTATGTAACTTTGCATTTCTCTTTTCAGCTTATTGGGGAACTACTATTTCCTTAGTTTAGAACATTAATCTTTAGAAACAAACTTATTTTCCTTCAAAGAAAAAAAGGACTGAATATATTTCCTTACTTATGTTTTTTTTTCTTTTTTCAGGTCATCATCATAAAATCAAAAGATTTTAAAGAAAAAGCTTCCGTATGCACCACAGAGCATCTACAACCCTTAATTCAATAAATTCCTCCAGACTTAAATTACAGTAGAGTTTTGGGCAGTTACAGATTGTTAAAAGTGTGGGAGGCTAATGAGTAAGGCAAAGTATGAAAAGCAAGAAAGAAGTAATCTGTGCAGATGTTATGGGGCCAGATGAGGGGAAAATGGAGGAGGGCACTGGGAAAGTGCAGGGGGGGGGGGACTAGTAAGTAACGAGATGGTCCATGGAGTGTTTATTACAGCTAGACCTCTGTCCTTATGGACAGAGGCCATCAATAAGAAAATTACTATCCTAACAACCCCTACAAATCCTTAGCTACCTGCCTACTAACATGCTCCCCATATGATACTTGGGACTCAAATGGTTTGAGGTGCATGGCTAGGCTTGTAAGGGCCCTAGTGGTCATTAGCCTAGTAGCAACCTATGAACCTTTGAACCTAGATATCTTAGGTGTATATAGTTAATAATGAATGAGTTTATGCTGAAGTGGTCTTTGAATGAAAGTGAATAACCCCATTTGTTATTTAATACAGTCCATCACATTGTCTTTGGCCCCACACACTCAATTACTTATGCAGCCTCCTTCCCTTGCATTACCAGCCACCACTGCAAACAGCATTGAAATGTAATGGCTATTGGAACTTTTTAAGTCTCAGCTAGGATTCAGTTCAAGAAGAAAGATACGTGGAGGGTTATTGATAAACTCTGATGAAAGTGAAGTTGGGTGAAAGATGCTATTTATGAACTGTATCCTTTGCAAAGATGATGATGTCAGTGGACATAGGCACTTACAAATGATTTTTGTTATATCATTGTGTAGTATAATAGTTGAAAAGGGTACAAGAAAAATGTAGTTACTGTAATTGATGATCCTTTCTTGTGGATTCTGGAAAAACTAGCGATTTTAGGGAATGTATTTCTTGTAACAGTTAGCTAGGAAATTTGATATCTGAAGCTAATTTGTTTCTGCTTGCATTCTGTCTATGTTAACTGCATTTTCTTTCATTTTTCCTTGTGTGCCAACCTATACATATTGTACTGTGTATCTGCACTATTTTCTTTATTATTTAAGTAAAATTCATTTATTTGTGTTTAAGCTTTTGTGTATGGTATTTATTTATTCACTGTTGTTTAACTGAGAAGAGGGTAAACATTAGTTATACTGTGGGATAGAAAACTGTAGTATACATGCCTTCAAGACTGCACTGGTCAACTACCCTTGAAAGAAATGTTAATTAGCAGGGTAAGAGCAGACAGGTGATGATACTTTTGATATTACAAAGGAATTTATTACAGTCTTTGGCTACAACAAAATAAAATCTGGACTCGCCAAACCAATTTTTGGAGGATTTTTTGACTTTTGTCAGGGTGGTGGCATTACTACCAGGGCTGGGAAGAAAGCTGTGGGGAACTGAATTCTGCCAGCTTTCTCAGAAAATTGTGTGTGCGTGTATGTGTGTGTGAAAAATAATATTATACCATGATCCCCCCAAAACGTGCACGCTGATTGGCCAGCGTGCCCGTTGTAAATCGAGTTATACTAATGGAAAAAGGTCCGGTCGCCCGGACTTTTTTCCATTAGTATAACTCGTTTTTTTAAAACACTGTCTCGCTATGTTAAATGGGTTTAACATAGCGAGACAGCTTTAAAATAAGCAACGGAGATCTCCGTTGCTTATTTTAAACTGTCTCTATGTTAAACCCATTTAACATAGCGAACAGTGTTTAAAAGCAATGGAGAAAGCAAGATCTCCGTTGCTTTTTAGTGTTTCTATGTTAAATGAGTTTAACATGCGAGACAGTTTTAAAATAAGCAACAGAGATGTCCGTTGCTTATTTTAAAACTGTCTCGCTATGTTAAACTCATTTAACATAGCGAACTAAAAAAGCAACGGAGATCTTGCTTTCTCCGTTGCTTTGCCACAACTCTGATGTACTGCGCAGGCGCGGTACATCAGAACTGCCGCGGATGCCAGACATCTGCGGAAGGGCAGTAAACAGGCATTATACTATGCCATTATTTAAGAAAAGTAATAGTTTCTTTTCTTAAATAATGTCATGGTATAATAGCAATAACCCACTTCTGGGTGTGGGTAATGCTAAATTTACCCACGGTTGGCTTTGTTTGGTCCCTCGGGCTTCGCCCTCGGGACCAAACCACGCCAACCGTGGGTAAATTTAGCATTACCCACACCCAGGCATGGGTTATTGCTATAATAATTAATAAAAATAATACTTTGTGCTAAAGCAAGTTACTGTGAATGGAGGGGTGCTGGTAGACATTGGTTTACAGAGAGAGTGGTATGGCTGTATAATGAACTGTGCTCAGTCTAATTTGGGTGTGGAGGCTGGAGACAAAACCTAGGACAGTAATGTACATGCCGTGTATATTCTTGGTGCCAGACTGTACTTTGTGGATTAAATAGTGAAACAGACATGGATGTACCTTCACCTTTTGTGGAAACAGTGGTGCCATCCACCTCATTCTTCACTCTGGGTGGCGGTGGTGCCATTAGTACCTCTTGTTTGGTGAAGTGGTAACAGTATCTTCTTCACAGTATATTCATCTGAGATACTACTAGTAGGTATAATAAATTTAAATCATAATGCAGTCCTGCAATGCGCTTGCTTCATTACTGTCTTGTATAAGCAAATATTGCAATTAGTAGCTTAATTGCAATAAGAAAATAGAATGGCAGATAACTGCAACACAACATAGCAAGTATGTCAATGGAGCTGATTAATATGACTCCAGAGGAATTAAAGTCTAGACACAGGGACATAGAAACTCAGAATAGTTTAAGTGACACCACAATTATATATCTATTTTGTCCATGGGGTAATTTTTTACCATAAAAATTATGTTGGGGATGCTTTTGATATTATAAAGGAATTTATTACAGTCTTTGCCTACAACACCAGAAAATCTGGCTCACCAAACAAACATTTTTGTATTTGGGTATGGTAACTCGTTGTCCACAAGGCTTTGAGCTCAAAGGGGATCATCTCCATATGGTAGTTCCTGCTACTGCTATGCATTTGGAATAGTAAATGAGGTTGTGAATAAAGCAGAACTGAATGACAGACAACTGGTGTTCACGTGTATATGATTTTATTAGAAGTAACAATCGCCAATATTGCTGTCTGGCTTCATGATAAAGAAATTATTTTTTTGAAGTTTTACATCAAACTGTCAAACTGCAAGTTATGAGCTGTGTACTAATTAAATTAAGTATATCTCTATGTGATAATTACATAGATGAAGTCTGTTACACACATTCCTTAACATCCCTTGACAACATAATTAAGCATTACACTGCTTTCAGGTCTTTACTCCCAGCAGATAAACTTCTAAATATCTCAAAATCTAAAAACACAGTTGGAGACTCCTTCTACTTAAACTATGGACATAAACTGTGGAACTTTCTCTCTCTCTAAAACATGAACACGCTCTAAAATGCTTTAGAACAAACCTTAAAGCTCACCTTATGAATATGTGATGCTGTTTCTGCTCCTGTCTTGGATAGTACTCACATAGCTTTTCTAGTTTTACTCCTACACAGTTCTCCTGTCCTTTTTCTACTACTTTATACATAATAAGTACATTTCAACACAGTTTCCATTTCTACTTCCCCATTCTCGTCTCTCTCCATGCCTCCTAGATCCTACTTTTCCCTCTAGCTTTCATCTGTTACCTCTGTCATAGTACACCAGTTCACTGTATAGTATTTCTTCTCTCACTTTATTCTTCACCACAGATGTACAAGTGTGGTTCCACTATACTGATCCTGTAAGCAAGCATACACAATTACTAGACCACTGAAACTGAATTTTAACTCACGATTAACACATTGTGATCAAGCATATTATACCTTATTCAGTATTAGTGGTTTATGAACCATTTCCTTGGCAATGATATCAATGGACATTGGCACTTGCAAATGATTTTTGCAATATCAATATTTCAAATGTTTTGTCTTTTGTACAAAATTACTGTTTATATAATAACGTTATTTTATTCACTGTTCAAAAAGGCTACTTAATGCAAAGTTGGCTGTGTTTTTCTCATTACTGAGTTATGGAATTTTAAAATTCTGTAATGTGTTTTTCTATAATTGTAACCTTTATTGTCCTTATTATTTTATTACATTCTCTGTGTATTTTTTTAACTTGTGATATCTGTTTCTATTATTGGAGCCTATCTCTGCTGAAAAGGGATTTTGCACCCAGCCAGACTTTCCCCTTTTATCAAAAAACCTTAACTAAATAAATAAAATAAACATGTGAACATGTTATTTATTTATTTGTTAATATTGTCAACAGAAAACACAAACATTTTTATTTTATTTATTTATTTTAATATTGTTAACACAATTAGCTCTAGTGGATGGAGCCCACCAGTACGGGACCCATAGAGAAAAGCTCCCAACACAAATACAAAAAATATAGCAGATTGATGCAAACATTAACACCTCATTATCATTCTGCTCCTCCCCTTGGTAGTACTCACATAGCCCCTCTCAGACTTATTAAACAAAGCACCAAGGCAATGGAAAGGAGAGGGCATTAGTTACGTCAATAAAACTTACAGCAATAAGGAAAATCCAGTCCATTGGACATTTCCAAAATCCATGTGATGGGAAGTGAAAAATCTTTGGCTGCCTGTTCGATAGACTATGGTGAGGAGACCTTCTGCTTTGTAGTGTGATGGTTTTAAGCTTGTTGAACCTGAAGCAGTATTTGGTCCGCACATGACTCCAGTCAGATACCAACACTGATTATTTTATATATTGGGTGGATGGAATCCAGATTGTTGAGAAAAGAAACTGAAATAGTACTGCAGCAAGAGTCAGGCTATGTATAATGAGAAAAGTAAAATAATTATACCTGTAGTAGTCATCTTAACAAAATATATGAATGACAGAGCTGGTATAATTAAATGTGCTTATGGCAACAGCAATATAACTACTTTGTAAACTGCTTCTTGAGCTAAATGCAGCATATTCTTGCATCTGTAAATATGTGTGTGTGTGTGTGTGTGTGTGTATATATATATATATATATATATATATATATATATATATTTGTGTTTTGGCATATCCTTGTTATCGGTAAATATGTTTTGTTATGTGATCCTGTTCACTTGGGGTGTGCCTGCAAATGGTCCATTGAAATGAGTGCAATACCCTCGTAAACAAATATAAATAAATGCATCAATGAATAAATAAATAATTATTTTTAAGAAACTAGAAGAAGCAGAAATACATCATGGCCATACAATAGTAATACATATATTACAGTACAGATAAAGCATGGACATGAGAAAACAGATAGGCGGAGTACAGGCATAAGGGCACAAATAGGGTGGCTGAGAGGTACACAGCTATTAAATTTGTCTTTATTCAATTTCAGTTAATTTCAGTATAACTCATTTTAAAATACTACTTGCTGATCGGTGACACAGCCTTTACACCACTCCATCAGAAATAAACAATTCTGCACTTGCCATGCAGATTTTTTTTTGCTGTGGGCATGTAAATTATGTATTATAATGGAATGATGCAAACCCAGCCACTAGGGATGCACAAGCCAGTGAGGTCCCAAGCCCAGATAAATGGGAAGGGTTGTGTCAGGAAGGGCATCCAGCTTAAATCCTCTGCCAAATGACTTATGCGGACAACATTTCATATTTCCATACTGGATCGGTCAAGGCCCGGGTTAACAATGACTGCCACCAGTACTGTTAACCAACAGGGTGCTGGCGGAAATTGGGCTACTGTTGGCCGAAGGAGAAGAGGAGGGGGAAGGCATGCCTGAAGGCAGGAAGAGAGGAGGAAGGTTAGTAGTGTAGTAGTGAGGGTAGGAACTTTGAATGTTGGCAGTATGACTGGTATAGGGAGAGAGCTAGCTGATATGATGGAGAGAAGGAAGGTTGATATATTGTGCGTGCAAGAGACCAGATGGAAGAGAAGCAAGGTCAGGTGTATAGGAGGCGGGTTCAAATTGTTCTATCATGGTGTGGATGGCAGGAGAAATGGGGTAGGGGTTATCCTAAAGGAACAGTATGCCAAGAGTGTTTTGTAGGTGAAGAGAGTGATGTTTATGAAGCTTGAAATTGATGGTGTAATGATGAATGTTAGTGCATATGCTCCACAAGTTGGGTGTGCGATGGATGAGAAAGAAAAATTTTGGAATGAGTTGGATGAAGTGGTGGTGAGCGTACCCAAGGGTGAGAGACTAGTGATTGGAGTGGACTTCAATGGGCATGTTGGTGAAGTGAATAGAGGGGATGAGGAAGTGATGGGGTAGGTATGGTGTTAAGGAGAGGAATGCAGAAGGTCAGATGATTGTGGATTTTGCGAAAAGGATGGACATGGCTGTGGTGAATACGTATTTTAAGAAGAGGGAGGAGTATAGGGTGATGTACAAGAGTGGAGGAAGATGCACACAGGTGGATTATATCCTATGCAGGAGGGCCAATCTGAAGGAGATTGGAGACTGTAAAGTGGTGACAAGGGAAAGTGTAGTTAAGCAGCATAGAATGGTGTTCTGTAGGATGACGTTGGTGATCAAGAAGAGGAGGAGGAGTGTGAAAGCAGTGCCAAGGATTAAATGGTGGAAGTTAAAAAAGGGTGATTGTGAGGTGGAGTTCAGGGAAGAGTTAAGACAGGCACTGGGAGGCAGTGAAGAGTTACCGAATAGCTGGGTAACTACAGCAAAGCTAGTAAGGGAGACTGACAGGAAGGTGCTTGGTGTGACATCTGGACAGAGGAAGGAGGACAAGGAGACCTGGTGGTGGAATGAGGAAGTACAAGAGCGTATACTAAGGAAGAGGCTGGCGAAGAAGAAGTGGGATTGTCAAAGAGATGAAGAAAGTAGACATGAGTATAAGGAGATGAGGCGCATGGCAAAGAGAGATGCAGCGAAGGCTAAGGATAAGGCATATGGAGAGTTGTGTGAGAGACTGGACAATAAAGAGGGAGAAAAGAACCTGTAGCGATTTGGCTAGATAGAGGGACAGAGCTGGGAAAGATGTGCAGCAGGTAAAGGTGATAAAGGATAGTGAGGGAAATGTACTCACAAGCGAGGAGAGTGTGTTGAGTAGATGGAAAGAGTACTTTGAGGGGCTGATGAATGAAGAGAATGAGAGAGAGAGAAGGCTGGATGGTGTGGGGAGAGTGAATCAGGAAGTGAAGCAGATTAGCAAGGAGGAAGTAAGGACAGCTATGAAGAGGATGAAGAATGGAAAGGCTGTTGGCCCAGATGACATACTAGTGAAAGCATGGAGGTGCTTAGGAGAAATGGCAGTGGAATTTTTAACCAGATTGGTTAATGAACTTTTGGAAAGTCAGAGGATGCCTGAGGAGTTGAAAAAAAGTGTTTTGGTACCTATCTTTAAGAATAAGGGTGATGTGCAGAGCTGCAGTAACTACAGAGGGATAAAATTGATCAGTCACAGCTTGAAGTTATGGGAAAGAGTAGTGGAAGCTAGGTGACGATTAGTGATCAGCAGTATGGTTTCATACCAGGAAAGAGCACTACAGATACAATGTTTGCTCTGAGAGTGTTGTTGGAGAAATTCAGAAAAGGTCAGAAGGAGTTGCATTGTGTCTTTGTGGACTTAGAGAAAGCATATGACAGGGTGCCTAGAGAGGAGCTGTGGTATTGTATGAGGAAGTCGGGAGTGTCAGAGAAGTATTTAAGAGTGGTACAGGATATGTATGAGGGTAGTGTGACATTGGTGAGGACTGCGGTGGGAGTGACAGATATGTTTAAGGTGGAGGTGGGATTACATCAAGCATCAGTTCTGAGCCCTTTTTTATTTGCAGTGGTGATAGACAGGTTGACAGACGAGATCAGACAGGAGCCCCCGTGGACTATGATGTTTGCAGATGACATTGTGATCTGTAGTGAGAGTAGGCACCAGGTTGAGGAGACCCTGGAGAGGTGGAGATATGCTTTAGAGAGGAGAGGAATGACGGTCAGCAGGGCTAAAACAGAATGTATGTGTGTAAATGAGAGGGAGGGTAGAGGAATGGTGAGGATGCAGGGAATAGAGTTGGTAAAGGTGGATGAGTTTAGGTACTTGGGATCAACAGTTCAGATTAATGGTAAGTGTGGAAGAGAGGTGAAGAAGAGAGTACAGGTAGGGTGGAATGGATGGAGAAGAGTGTCAGGAGTGATTTGTGACAGACGGGTACCAGTAAGAGTGAAAGGGAAGGTCTACAAGAGGGTACTGAGACCAGCTATGTTGTATGGGCTGGAGACGGTGGCATTGACAAAAAGACAAGAGTCAGAGCTGGATGTGGCAGAGTTAAAGATGTTAAGATTTGCACTGGGTGTGACTAGGATGGACAGGATTAGGAATCAGTATATTAGAGGGTCAGCTCAGGTTGGACAGTTTGAAGACAAAGCCAGAGAGGTGAGATTGTGTTGGTTTGGACATGTGCTGAGGAGGGATGCTGGGTATATTGGGAAAAAGATGCTAAGGATGAAGCTACCAGGTAACAGGAAAAGAGGAAGGCCTAAGATAAGGTTTATGGATGTGGTGAGAGAGGACATGCAGGAGGTTGGTGTGAAAGAGCATGATGCAGAGGACAGGAAGAAATGGAAACAGGTGATCCGCTGTGGCAACCCCTAACGGGAACAGCCGAAAGAAAATGATGATGATGATGAATGGAATGATGCAATAACTATGCAACATTTCATAAAGTAGAAGGCCCATAGATGGTATAGTAAAAATTTCTTAAACATTAATTCATAGAAAAATTATTTTTGAAAGCCTGGAAATACAGCAAAGAAGGTTAAAATGATGAACTACCTAAGATGTTTTACATTATAGTAATGGGTTTGATTCTTTCAGGCTCTACTTGTATACTGAGTAACTCTGAAAAAGTTAAGCCAGTGCTCTTAGGATGCCCTTGCAAGGGATCTTGTGTTTCTTGTGGTTCTTATGTAATTAAAATATGTACAAATTAAGTGTCTCATAGCCTTGACAAGTAATAATAATTCTGTATTACATTTTCGGAAAAGTCAACTTAGGAATGTAAAGCTATTCCCTGAAGCAAAGAAAATAAAGTTAATAAAAATACGTTGAAAACAAATACATCTTACTTAATGTTAGTTTTCATTTCAGATCATAGCATTTCTTAGGAAGAATGTTCAACACTTTAAAATATGTTAGTCATATTTCTAGGTGCATCACAGCATCTGATGAGTTAATCATATTTCAAGGTGCATCACAGCATCTGATGAGTTAATCCTATTTCTAGGTGCATCAGAGCATCTGATAAGTTAATCATATTTCTAGGTGCATCACAGCATCTGATGAGTTAAAAGTTGCAATGTATTTTTGTCCTTGCCATCCTCATTTATTTGGGACATTTTTAAATAAAAAAATCTGTATGAACTTATTAAACTGTGGCCTAAACAAATTTAGTATGTCCCTTAATAACCTCACCAAAAACATGTCAACAGGGACAGAAAAAAATTTACCATGAACCCCAAACTACACACAATAGCAACCCCCCCAAAAAAAAAATAGAATAGTATCAATCAGATTTTATACCTAGGAAACCCCTCTACTCCTCTCCCAGCCCTAATAATACCCCACAAAAAACTGCTTCCATTTTTAACTCTTACTTCATCGATACAATTAGTAAACTTATGAAGACTTCAAACTTCACTGAGCCCGCCAATTCAACCATCCCTTCTAAACTCAATAATCCCTTAACACTAAGATCAGTTCCTACAAACTACATCAAAAATCTTCTCCACAAAATAAAAATCTGCTCCACATCAGCAGATAACATATCCTTAAGGCTGCTGCCAACTCTATAGCTTATCCCATTTCCATCCTCATAAACTATTCAATAATTGAATCCACAGTTCCATCTCTGTGGAAACAATTCTATACAACACCCCTCCACAAAGGAACTTGCTAACTATCAGCCTATAGCAATACTGTCTCCTCTCTCACAAATTCTAGAAAAATGTTTTCATAAACAAATCTTAGACTCTCTCATCCAAGAAAACCTACTCTTATCTAAAAAACATGGCTTCCTCCCTCACCACAGTACTTCAACAGCCCTCATCTCCTTCACACACTCTATCGCCCTGGGCAGAGACAATAACAAGCTGGTTTCCTGTCTCTTTCTAGAACTCTTCAAAGCTTTCAAAACTGTCTCTCACCCTATTCTCCTTTCCAAACCCTCTCACCTCAGTCGTTTAACTGCTACTATTTCCTGGTTTCAAAACTATCTATCTAACAGACAACAAGCTGTTAAATGTCTCTCCTCTCTATCCCCCTTCATCCCCATTAAGTTGGAGTCCCCCAAGGATCAATACTTGATCCCTTAATTTTCAATATTTTTTATAAATCACCTTTACACCTTTTATCCACAATCATCCCTTGTATAGTATGCTGATGACTCCACAGTCATCACCACTTCAGATACCCTCTCTCATCTACATATCCTCACAGAAAAATCATTCAACCCTGTTGTAAAATGGTACTCCAATAACCAACTCATACTAAACCTCAAAAAGACTAAACTTCTACTTTTCCACCCCGAATTACTGTTCCATCACAAATCCACAATCACCATTACATGCATTAACAATACAGTCATTAAAGTCGAAATCCATACTAAGCTTCTCGGTGCCATTATAGATGACCAACTTAAATGTGACCTTCATGTGTTCCATTGTATGAAGAAAACCCATCAAAAAGTAGGCTTATTGTATATAAAAGGTTCCTGCCAAATGAGTCACAACTGACACTTGCCCATGCTTACATCTTGTCTAATCCCTGCTATAGTTCGCAAATCTTAACTAACTTACAATCCAATCTCCTCACTAAACTTGAAACCACCTGTAATAAAGTAGCTAGATTTGCTTCGAGCCAGCCATCTAAATCTCATCACTGTCTTGCCCTCAAGACACTAAACTGTTTAGAATTTCCTCACCATCTTCTACGTTCTCAGCTTACCATCATCCATTCCATCCTGTACAAACCCACCTTCTGCCCTGGCCTCTCCTCGTTAGTCTCCCTCTATCCCACCCTAGAACTCTTAGGAGCTCAGATCAATATCACATAGAAATTTTTAAACCCAGAAGATTTTCTTGACAAAAACTTTATAGCTACTTGCCGGCTGTCTCATGGAACAGGCTTCCCATGTCCCAAATAAACCAGACTCATGAATTCAAGAAAACCCTAAAAGATTACCTAAATACTACCTGGACATGTCATTGTGAATACCCTTCCTCAACTCTTTACCCTTTATGATACCCCACTCTTCCCTCTTTTCTTATTCTCCTTTTATACATTCTTTCATCTCCTACCTTATCGGCTCCCATTTAACTCACCTCATTCCTAATTCTGCTCCTCTGTTCTCTTCACCTAACCTCTCTTCTCACATAACCTTCCCTTCCCATCCTGACCACTTACTACTTACCTAATCCTTCTCTGATGCTATTATTTCCCCATCTTAGTTCCCTATAGTATATATTCACTTCTCAGTTACTCTCCAACACTAACCGCAGTCCTTATTTTTCTACCTCCCTTGTTACTAACAGGATTGTTACCTTGCACTGTATTTTAATTATGTTTCTTATTATATATATATATATATATATATATATATATATATATATATATATATATATATATATATATATACTTTCTTTAGTTAAATAATATGACAATACTGCATTTGTATTGTTCTTTGTACCTCTGCTCAGATGAAAAATCTCTGTAAAATAGACATGAGTCACAATGTTTTACATCTGTAATGTTTGTAGATACTGCTATTATATTGACTGATGTGTATATTACTGTGGAGCTTTTCACCCCGGGCCTCTGCTGAAAAAGGGTTTTAGCTCAATCGGACTATCCCAGTCAACAAATGTCAAATAAATAAATAAATAAAAATTATGGTAGGGATACCAGTGAACTACATCCATAGACTTTAATGGATGCATCTCCGGGCATGTGTTGGGGTGCGTCCATTAAAGAGTATGGATGCACTTCATGCTTTTCTAAGACTGGTGTCACCCAGGTTAAAGTACACATTTTGTCCACAGTGACAGGCATGTGGGTTTAGCAGTATTTTTGAAAGATTCTTTCCCCACAACCTGCAGCTGCAAACATTTATCATGGGGAGGAAATGCAGGTGTTCATCATTTAATAAATACTGCAGTAGCCTTAGCTATAAGGGTTATACCTTGCTATGGATATAATAGCCAGTCAGCTTCCAAAGCTTAAGGGCACCTTGCACATGCCAAAATCATTACCAGCCTGAGTAGAGCTAAAGAAAAAGAAAGGTCTGGGAACCAAGTCCTTCAGAGGTTTCCTGACATTGAAGAATGCTCCTTTTGCTGACTTTTGAAGATCAGTGGTCAGCTAATTCTTCTCTGTTGCTGGACAGACAAGTTCCCTTCAGAAAAACTATCATTTTTAAGCTAGGAAAATTTGTTTTATAGACTATCATGTCACGTTTAGCCACTTTTCACTAGGAGAGGTGCTTTTTATTTTTGAAAAAAATTATTAAATTAAAGAACTAGTTTTCCTGTCCAAAAGTTGTGTTAAATAACTTTTGTGGCCAGGATAAGTGCTTAAAGTACTTTTAAATGTGTATTTTTGTGGAAAAAAAAACTTTTTAAATACTTTTCTGTTTCAATGACTACTGTTGCCAGGCTTCCCTGGGATTCAGGCATTGCCATGGAACAAACAACTGGTTGCTTGGGTCTTCCTTTTTGTAGGAACAAAAAAAAAAGAAACTAACTCAAGCAGCCTTTGCCCCTTCATCAGATTACTAAATTGCCTCAGTCACAGATAAGTGACACTTCTGTGACCATTATGATTCCTCAGACCATTCATCTTTTTTCTTGCCCCCCTCTAGTGTAGCCACCATGGATGGGGGGGGGGGTTAGATATGCCCACTGCATCTTTTGGAGAGCCCTTGGTGGACAATGGAGAACCACTCTTATTGGTTATGGAGGAAGGAGTGGAGAATACATCTCTGTCTAGCTAGACTGTGATGCTTGTCCATAGTGAGGTCTTGCCTGTCAAAAGTTGATCAGCTTCTTCAGACATTCCTGTCAAAAAACAAGCAAAAATGTTAGATATTTATCTTCACCTGTTTCAGTTACTTTGAACAGGAGTGATTTATTGGGCTTAGCTCAAGACTTAATTCAGTCTTTTTCCTTTACCAATTCTGGTGCTACTGGTTAAAGAAAAAAGAGATTCTTCACTGTCTATAGATGCTCAGGACAATGAACTGGAAATGATTGTGAGGAGACAACTTCTGTTTTCTCTCCTTGGGTTTCTAATTCTGATTTTGAGGAGCATGTTTCTTGTGATGGTTCTGGAAGGATTTTCTTTTTCTGAAACTATACCCACAATGAATTGTTTTATTCAATGGGCACATAACAATCTTCCACTGTCATTAAAGAAATATCATGATTTATTATACGTGGGATTTCCAGAACTTTTGTTCTTACAGCATTCGAGGAGGTCTTTATTACAACCTGCAGCTTGCTTGATAGCCAGCCTGCTGTCACTAAGAAAGCAGCTTTATTATATAAAATTCCTTAGTCTTGTAAGTTCTTATTTTCTAACCTCAGATAAAACCTAGCAGTTATTTCCTTGGTAAACCCAGCTGCTTCTAAACATCTGGCAAATGCTAATCCCCCCGACAAGGATGGGATAGTCTTTGAAAGATTTAGGAAAAAGGTGTGTATTCTTCTGCAATACGTATTTTTTTAGAATTTTTAATAGTCAAACTCACTTTTTAAAGTTCATGCTTGCTTCTTTTCAGACTATGAAGAACATTATAGCTTATTTTCTTTTGAGGGAGGAAACATCATCTTTGTGTAATCTTATTGCTTCTGTGTCTCAGGTGACTAAGCATTCTTTGAAGTGTGCTTATGGTTCAGCCAATGCCAGTTCTAGAGCTGCTAACTAACTGTGCAAATGATCAACGCACTATAATGCATTGTGTTCTTGTGTTAATGCATGCATCTGTTTAATTTTGTGTTTATCTTGTCACACCCCATAGCTGTGGATCAGATGCTGCCTATTTGCGAGTTTCATGTTGTAATGTGCTTGCCTCTGTCTCACATGATTGCCAGAAGCAATCATTTTTCTGATGACTCCTCACCCATCTTCTTCACCTGTTTTGCCAGGCAGTGTCATGGTTTCCCCTTGTTGTAACAGTTTTTGTAGCACTATAGTATGAAACATGGTGAATAGCACAAATATCATGCTGTAGCTCTCCAGGCATACTGTAGTGTGATACTGGATGTATCTAGGCAGAAAAAGTGGGTCTTCAGTAGTCAAGACATATATTCAGTGAAGTCACAATGCTGTATTACACTCCATCTTCACCATGATCTGAGGGCTGTGGACTGAGGTCATCAGCCATATTTCCATATGTATCCAGCATTGCCTGCAACACAAAACAGTCGACACCATAATGAGTGGTCTTGTATAGTAATAGGACTGGACTACTTTTGACTTTGTGTATTGTAATACGGTACCTACCAATTAGATAACCATGTGGAAAGTCAACCTGCATAAAACACTGGTATAGTTTGCACACATGACAGCTGTGGGAATCATAGATACAGCCTGGATGGTGCATAGGCATGCAAGGCCCTGTGCACTGCACACCACTCGGCAGTTGATGTAGTGGAACCCTTTGTGGTTGCTATATCAGACACCATACAAGAAGGATGGGCCTTGAAGGCAATGTGACCGCAGTCGATGCCCCCAGGACCTCAGTAAAATGTGCTAAACAGTAGAATGACTACATAGTGGTAACTCTGTCCAATACCTCTTGACTGTCCAAATTTTTGTAAAATGTCCAGTCTTTTGCCTCATATTTTTGGGCTGTTCCTCATAAAAAAAACTTTGTTTTCTGGAAAATTGGTGGACACTGAAGTCACTAAATAAGTATAGATTTTTGAGATTCAGACTTTTTGTTCTCAGGAAAATGCATGGTAGTGAAAATCTGTTATTCCAGCAACTATCTAAGCTTATAAGAGCAACATGCAACATCTGCCCCTAATTTTGACCCTCACTAATTTTGGTTTTGTCCAGCATTCTTAAACTAAGAGGTTGAGAGATATGGTCTGTCCTCTTGTGTCCATGGAAATAAAAATCACTCCTCCACATATATCATCATCATGTCAAAGAACTGGTGTAGGATTCACAAGGCTAACCCCTACAAAGCTCCTAATGTATCACCTATGAAATGCTGAATGATAGCAAGGATGGTTAATACTATACAAATCTTAATGACCACTGCAAAAAGCAGTTCACATATCCTCCTTGATTCTATGTGAGGATGGTGCATATCTACTAGTTTCCATATGATGCATCTGTCCACACAGTAGCATTCCACTATGTCTTGCCATAGTGGTGAGGGTATGTCAGCTGTTGACAGATTTTTCTGCCACACAGAGAGCTGAAACATGCACCATGCACATTGCTTGTCACAGTGGTCACCAACATATGCTGACCTGCTAAATCAGATGATATTCCTAGCATTTTAGTGGAAGCAAACTTGTACACTAAAAATTATGTTCAGAATAGCAGATTGCCAGGGGCTTGTCACATAACTCTCATTAGCATATTGACACTCATTTGCATGTGATATATACCATGCTATTTTTCTATTAGTGCACTCACACTGTATCTGTCTCTGAATTCTGCATCCTCCTCTTCCTACCTGTTATAGGTCACCATAATAGTTTGCATAACAGATTGCACTGTTTGTGTTTGAATTCCCACCATAAAGTCATGCATCCTGTCCTAAACAAATTAAAAACTGATTTTTTACCTTGATGGATTTTGTCAGCATTACAAGTGGGCTTTCGTAGAAAGGAAGATATTTTGCATGTGCTTCATGCATATGTGTTTTGTTTTATTAAACAATTACATTCTCTGTTACAAGCTTACATTTTCCTGATTAAACCTTGGATCAGAAACAACAGTGACTTCAACTAGATACAACAATATTTTGTTGAGAAAAGACTGAATCAGAAGGGTACCTCTTGTAATAAACACACATGCAGACAGCACAACCCTTAATTTATAGAAGTGTTAAGTGTTAAGAAGTCACATTATTTTAACATAAGGTGAAGCCTAATGATTTGTGTCTTAGTTGCAGTAAACCTTATTTTTGTGGAAACCTCATAAGCTTTCCTCTAAACAAAAGGAAAGCTACAAAATAATAACTATCTAGCAGTTTATTTGTTACAGCCAGTGAAATCACTTTGAACATGATATTGTGTAATAACCAGCGATGTTTTGTTATGATATCTGAAGTTACAAACTCGTGTTAGATAATAAAAACATAAAATCTGTCAAGTGTTTGGTTTCCTTGCACAAACAGCATAACTTTATTTCCTCAGTGAACTAAATCCTTGATATTGCTGGACTCCTCCATAGCATCTGATCCAGCAAAATACATTTCTAGTTGTAAACTCCCATGACTGTGGTTAATGGTGTATCTGAGAATATCTATGCTCCTCGGTAGATTCAAGAAGCAATTTAAGTAAATAGTTATATAGTCGCATTATTTTTCTGGTCATTTAAGCAGTAACCAAAGAAAAAAAAAAAAGAGCCCGAGCAGTGTATGTGAGTGTGGACCACTGAGAGATGACAAACCATTTATTTATTCATTTTTATTTTGTTTACATTTTATTGATTGCATTAGTCCCACTTGGACAGCAATGTTCTTTCAAGAGAGACCCAAGGTGATACTTATACTTACTAGGGGAAATCTGGCCAGTGCACCAGAAAAAAATCCCTTTTATTACCTCATTTCTGTTGCCAAATATGGAGGAGCTGATCAATATGGCTGGTTCTCTGCAGGTTGCTGCTCATGCTGAAAATGATATGTCAGAAGTTAGACAAAAACAAGCGCAAACTTGCATTAGTCAGTTGTTATTGGATGGATTACACAATGCCATTCTAGTGCAGATGCTCAGCAAGCAGGAACCTACTGATGAAGTCTTTTGGGGCTACTTATAAGCAGGGTAAGCCTGTGGACAGGTATGAACGATGAAATGGACTAAGTGCCTAAGTGGGATTGTCTGCTAAAGAAACATACTTAAATACAGGTAGGTACAACACATTTTGGAAGTTATTCCTGAATCCCATGACATTACTGACTTGATTTCTATTTTTTATTTGAGAAAAAAACATGGAATTGTTGTCTTGTAAGCCTAAAAACTTTCAGACTATAAGGTGATTGCACAGTTCAGTACGTTTGAGCTATAATCTGAAGATGTACTTTCTTTCTAAATACTGTGTGGCTTTGAATGATGTTCAACCTGTTTGTGATGATAGACACTTGTGGACAGGGGTTGGACTTTTTGGGTTAGCATTACACCATGCTATGGATCAATTGGTACATTAACCATTGTAATGCCAGCTAATGGACATAAATGTATTACTAAATGCAAAGGGAATGAGATGTACCCCCATACAATGTAATATTGTTCAATTGCAAATGTAATATAATAAGGGCATGTTTGGATAAATTATTCTCTAGTCTGGTTACTTTCTACAGTTCATGATGTTGTTCTGGGGTCTGAAGGACATGACCCTGACTTTTTTGTGATACTGTTAATTTTGAAGGCAGGCATTTTGCAGAGGTTGTACAAGAGGAACAATACAATGATGGAGTGTTGTGCAACATACAGCACCCATAGTACTTTCAGTTCAAAATAAATATGAGTTATTAAATGGTGACTGGAAGGAGGAGGAGGAAGATGAAGATTAAATTGATTGAAGTCTGGAGGAAGAATTATTAAATCCTATTAAGATCTGGGTTAAATAAAAGAGGAAATTAAAACTTAAAGGTGAAATTACAAATTGCAACATCAAAAAAGAAAAAAGGCGAACTTGACTGTTGAATCAATTAATGTTAGCAGCACTAAAGGAACATGCACAGGTTAATGGTGTTATACTGGTGTAACGCTCTTTGTGCTGACATTGTTTGCATACTGGATATACATTGTTTACCAACACCTCAACATCTGTAATTTGAAAACTTATGGGGACGGACAATTATATGGTCTTTTGATAGATGTTTGTTCAGATATTATATCATTAATTAAAACAAGACTCTGCCTAGATGTCTTGATTAGAAGAATTGGTGGATGCTGGCTGTTGATATTCAGTTTCAATGGCCCTTTTTAAGCTTATACTTGCAGGAGCATAAACCAGTTTATCACAGAGGCATATTTTTTTAATGTTTAAGGGGGCGTGCCCTTGTTAAATTAGACATTATTGTGATAGGTGATGTCAGTTGTAAGCTCTGGGGAAATATGAACACATGTACTTATGACATTAAAACTATGAACCAAGTTATTATAATTGGCATATTATTAGTAGGTGCCACAAGGCCCTTTACTTAAAAGTGGGAAAACTGTGCTACAGAAACTGACTACTTTATTTTTTCTGTTAGCCATGAAGGACATAGTCATAGTGGTAGAATGTTTGCAGGAATTTGTGACCATTTTGGTGTCTGGGCTACATTTGAAGATATGCTAGATAGAATGCCATTTTTAAAAGGCCTTTAATGATTGACTGGGTGGTGTTGAGATGAAAATCATTTTGTAGGCATTGTGCAAACATTATGGCATGATCATTTATCTATGTAGCTGTTGTATGATAATTGGGAAGATTGGTGGTTAGAATTTAAAGTAAAGTATAAGAGAGATTATTAAGCATTTGGAAAGCAATTTATTGCTGGCAAAAATTTAGATATAAGATTTTGGTTAATAATTTTGATACTGTTTTGGAACTAATGCTTTAGAATGTTTAACATCTGGAAGGAGGATTTATGGGGCTAATTATCAATGGGTTAAAAGGTTATCAAGATATCAGTACTGTGTCATACAAAGAAGAAAAAAGAAAGTATCACCTTTTTTGGGAATAGTAAGTCATTTTGATGAAGGAGTTTTGGACGGTTTTCCAGATACACTTGAGAAGGTCTGTAGGACAGTAAATTTGTTGTGGCCTTCAATTCAAGATTGTTATAGATTTATGGAATATGACTTTAGGTATTAAGCAGTCTGTCTGGCCTGTTGAGTATTTATTACTGAACAACAGGATATTATGGATGATAATTACTTTACAGAAATTGGATGAGAATTTATATTGTGCTAATATTAATATTTCTGGTGCTGATGACGCAGGATGTTATGTAGTCCTATCTCGCCGTAATTCTTGCTGGATGGGTTTGGAGCCGATCCTTATCTCCGACTCGACCGATACTAAAGCTCGAGAGCCTTTACTGGCTCGAAGCTAACCCCTATCCCATGGTGCATCATGGTAATTCCCCAGATCTCGTTTGCAACGAAAGCTTTGAGGTTGTCTCCTTACTGGTTCGTTGGCTAAGTAGAAAATTTTCAATAATATTTTATATTTTTGTCTATATTTTCATCTCCTCTTCTATCTAAAGAGTTTTACCTTTTACCTGTGTGATTGTTGAGAGTGCTTGCTTCCCATCCCCTTTTCTTAAGGATTGTGCGGCCCATTTTAGTTAGAGGGCCATAGTTGCGCATTTAAATTAGAGGGCCTTTACTGTCTAAGTGCTAGTCTTTCTTCCCTTTTATTAAAAAAAAAAAAAAAAAAAAAAATATATATATATATATATATATATATATATATATATATATATATAATTTTTCTTCTCTTGATTTGTTATATTTGTTATCGCTATTACCAGAAATATGTCCAAAGATAGAGAACATAAAGAACAACGCCCTTCTGGTTCTCAAAAAATGTCATTGACTGACAGTCACACCAGCTGTGTTTACTGTCTTGGAGAGGCTCATTTACAAGAACCCTGTACTTTTTGTCATGCCTTCAGTGCTAGGGTTCTTAATGAAAGAAAAAGAAAACTAATAGACAGGGGCCTTATGACTAGTTCCTTCCAGGAACAGCTGGAACTTGGTCAGACAGTTCCCAAAACTCTGAAAAGAATTCTCCATCGGTTCCGGCTTTGGACCTATCAAAGAAGTCTAACGTGACGGAGCTGAAGAGTTCTGGCTCCAATTCTGCTTCTTCTGTCTTGGTGCTGTCTGTTTCTTCAGTGCTGAGACAACCTTCTGTATCGAGACATTCACCTGTTTTGGATCCGATTTCACCAAACTTGAGATCTCCTATTTTGAAAAGGAGGAGATCTCCTATCTCCACCTGTTCCTCCAGGACACTTTCTGATGAGGATGTCAAGCATGTGGTGAAAAGGCTGCTCTGTGACCCGGCGCTGGTTAAAATGCTAACTCCTCTGGACCCAAAGGCTTCGGAGCCATCCCATCTTCAGGCTTCTGCTCCTCCTTCAACTGCTTTGCTCTTGGAGTCGAATGCTCTGGGTCCTTCAGTGCTGGATCCTTTGGTTCTGAGAATTCTTCCTGCTTCCTTGGAACCGATAACTCTATCCTCATTGGCTCAGTCTAGAGCTGAGGGGTCTGGGAGCCAATGCTCTCGGGTCAACTCCGAGAGGGATAGTCACCCCGGTTTTTCTTCAGAACCAATCCTCCCTCTTGGTGCGTCAACTCCCATGTCTGCTTTGGATCCTGTCCCTCCTGCTCAGAGTCGACCTTCCATTTCCTTGGAGCAGAGGTCTTCTTAGGAGCAGGGTGGTAAGGTCTTCAAAGCAATAGAGAAAGCTTTGTCCAGTGCCAAAGCCCTGCCTTTGGACCCGATGTCTCTCCAGCAGCCAGTAGTGACCTCTTTTCCCCCACCTGCCCCTAAGCATAGGGAACCAGAGACACAAGGACCCCCCATTGGAGGTGTCCCTTCTTCTGAGACCTCCCCAGATTATCCCACTGGAGAGGTCCCTCAGAAGAGACTTTGTAAGAGGAAGCACATTGACTCACCTGAGTCTGTCACATCAGACACTGATTTGGATGAGTCAGAAGGGTCCCCAAGATCCCCCTCTGAGGATGTCTCTTTTGCAGACATCCTTGAAATCCTTAGACAGAGGGGTGATTGGAAGACCTCTAACCCTACTGAGGATGAATCACTGTACCTTGAGGCTTTTGGTTCCCAACCTTCCACCTCCTGGGTGACACTGCCATATGACCAACTTTTGGGGGTCAAATCCCGCAAAGCGTGGACCTCCTCGGACACAGTGGAGCCTGTCCCAAGGAGGCCAAACAAATTTATGACTGCTCTGAAAGATAAATGTTTTCTTTCTAAGGGAGTTCCTGTGGATGCTATGGTGGTAGCAGCGGCCATGAAAAAAGAGTTGTCAGAGACATCCTCAAATATTCATACTCCTAATAAAGAGTCTAGGACAATGGATAGGTATGGAAAGCGTACCTTTTCTTCAGCGGCATTTACCTTACGATAGCTGAATTACCTATCCCATTTTACTAGACTTCAGAGGGATCTCCTAAAGGAGTTGGGAGATACCCTTCAGGGTTCAGTAGCTTCGGGATCCACGGACAAGGTATATGTGCAGATCTCCACCCTTGCCTCTATTGCTAACTCCTCCATGAGGCTGATTTTCTATGCAGCTGATGGAGCGAGCAGGGTAGCCGCAGCAGGAATTCCTCTTAGGAGACATTTCTGGATGTGTCTATGCAACTTTACAGAATCCTTTAAGTTTTTATTTACCAATGTCCCCTTTGATGGTTCAACTCTTTTTGGACCTCAGGTAAAAGAGACTTTGACCAGGTGCGAGCAGGAAGGGAAAACCTTATCTCTCTGTCGGAGTCTGTTTCTCCCTTCCTTATAGACCCTATCCCAAGGGTCAAACAGGAGGGAAAAAGTGGTTCCATGAATCCCAAAAAGGTTTCTCAGAGCCACAAGGTCAACCCTCCCCTAGAGGCAGAGGGGAAGGATATAATGGAAGATGCCGCACTCGTGGCAGAGGGGGTCTGCAACACCAGGGAGATAGAGATGCTTTCTCTGATTGTCCCTTCCATCACCCCTGAGGGGTTTCCCGACTGTCTCTGGAGGCAGTTGGGGGTCATCTCTCACTGTACCCAAGCACCTGGCTACAAATTTCCCAAGATCATTGGGTACAAAATATAATTTCCAGAGGTTACCTCATTCCCTTTGTTTCTGAACCCCCTGTAAATCGGTCTTTACCAGATGTGCCACCCATTCAAATAGACCATGCAATATCAGAGGTCATCTTGTTGCTTCAAAAAGAGTCATCCAAGAAGTCCCCACAGAGCAAATAGGATCCGGAATTTACTCATGATTCTTTTTAGTTCCAAAAAAGACTGGGGATTGAAGATCAAGTCTAGATCTCAGCAAACTAAACAAGTCTGTAAAGAAATCAAAGTTCCATATGATCACTTTACAGTCAATTTTTCCCTTTATTGGAAAAGACAATTGGATGTGCTCCATAGATCTTCAGGACGTGTACTACCATATCAAAATGGACAGGCGCTCCAGAAGACATCTACGCTTTTGGCTGGGAGACAGTCATTTTTCAGTTTCGAACACTGCCCTTTGGCCTCACTACAGCCCCCAGAGTGTTCATCAAAATGCATGGCAGTGGTAACAGCTCAGCTGAGACGTCAAGGATTCCAGGTGTTTCCGTACCTAGATGGACTGGCTCCTCACTGCTACCACCAAACACCAACTAATCCGAGTCAGGGGCGAGACTCTATCCTTGTGTGCCAGATTAGGGATTACAATAAATCTAAAAACATCCATCTTATCTCCATCGCAGCACATTGTCTTCTTAGGCTCAGACATAGACTCAACCACCATGACAGCAAAACTGACACCAGAAAGGATAGAATCGTTGCACAACCAAGTTAGATTCTTGCCAAAAAAAGACAAAGTACAGGCCAGGATAGTTCTTCAGCTTCTAGGCACTATGGCTTCCACCATTCTCTTAGTACCCCTAGCCCATCTACACATGAGAGTACTTCATTGGCTACAATTTGCCCAGTGGTCAATGCAGGATCTACCCTTGTCTCACCAAATACTCCTCACAAACTCCTGAAAGAAGGATCTAACATGGTGGTTACATATGGATCAGCTTCATCTAGGTCATCCACTTGCTTCCCATCAACAAAATGCAGTCTTGACCACGGATGCTTCCCAGATAGGGTGTGGGGGGGGCATTATCTGGGAATGACTGTCCAAGGTATCTGGCAGGATCAAGAGAACCACTTGCACCTAAATGTTCTGGAGATGAGAGCGGTGCTATATGTGTTGCAAGCACTTCACAGTTCTCTTCCTACCGGGACAATTGCGATTCAATCAGACATGTCTGTAGTGTAGTGCATAAACAAGCAAAGGGGAACCAAATCTTACCCACTTTGTCGAGAGGCACTAAGAGTATGGAAATGGGCGATGGACACTCAACGCTTTTTGGTAGCAATGCACATTCTGGGGAAGTCCAATGTGATAGCAGACAAACTGAGTCGAGCAATTCTGATGCCTCATGAGTGGTCCCTGAATACAGAAGTTGCGGAAGAGATTTTCCGCAAATGGGGCCAACCTTACTGCGACCTATTTGCCACATACATGAACACCAAATGCATCAAGTACTTTGCCCTCATTCCCCATCTGGGGATGTCACCCAGGGATGCTGTGGTCCACAGTTCGCCTCCAGGACTCCTTTATGGTTTTCCACCCTTTCCTCTCATACCAAAAGTGATTCAGAAAGCAAAACTGTTGAAGAGTACCCTGATCCTCATTGCTCCTCATTGTGCCTCATCAAGTCTGGTTCTCCATCCTGTGGCCCTATCTCTTGGAGGAACCATGGATTCTGGAACCATCTCCAGACCTCCTGATTCATCAGTCAGGACAGTTCCATCCTACCACCCAAACCCTAAAATTGACAGCCTAGCTGCTCCAGTTCCAAGGATAGCCAGGTGTTTTCCCTTTCTCCTACAGTTAAACACATCCTGATTTCTTCACACAAACCTTCTACCAGGAAATTATATTCCAGTAAATGGAAAAGGTTTTCCATTTGGGCAGCTAACCAAGGTTTAGATCCCTACTCAACTCCCATAGAGTCTATCTTGTCCTTCCTTGGCATCTATTTTTCAAGAAGGAGCTGCAGCTGCTACCATTAGAGTTTATTTAGCTGCCATCTCTAATTATCATTTTGGGGGCATGGAAAATCAAATTATGTCCCACTCTTCATGCAAAACCTTTTTGAAAGGAGTCCTCTTTCTCAGACCTCCAATCAGGCAACACCCAGAGCCCTGGGACTTGAACTTAGTTCTGACCTTATTGATTTCTCCATCTTTTGAACCATCTTCTTCATCTGACTTGAAATTGTTGTCTTGGAAGACATTGTTCTTAGTTGCTATAACATCTGCTAGGAGAGTTTCAGAATTGCAAGCCCTCACCATTCAAACTCCTTATATTATACTCCACAAGGATGGAGTCTCCCTCAGAACTAAACCTTCCTTTCTCCCTAAGGTATGTTCAGAACATAATCTAAACACAACTATCGAATTACCGGTATTCTTCCCAAATTACAGTAACAAATCAGAATACAAACTACACCAATTGGATATCCACAGAATTCTCCGATTTTACCTGCACAGGACTAAAGATTTTTGGAAATCAAACCAATTGTTTCTTTCTCAGACAAAAACAAAGGCTTGTCCATCTCTAAGGTCACTTTGTCTAAATGGCTTTCAGACTTCATGTCACTTGCTTACAAAATTGCTGGGAAACAACTACCTGCTAAAGTAAAAGGCCATTCAACTAGGGCAGTATCAGCTTCATATGTCTTTAGATCAAAACTCCCAATTGATACCATTTGTGCAGCAGCTACTTGGGCAAGACCTCATACCTTTGTTATTCATTACAAATTGTATTTGGCCTCCCAGGACAGGTCATCCTTTGGGTCCACTGTGCTGAAGAGTCCCTTTGCTTAAGCCACCTGGAATAAAGGTGCTAGGGATGCTGTCCCATCCAGCAAGAATTACATTGAGATAGGACCACATAACATAAAGAAGTTATGTACTTACCATAACATTCCATGTTTGTAGTCCATCTCACCTCCATTCTTGCGTTCCACCCTCCTTTCCCCTTCCTGTATCCTGGGGGAACTGGTGGACTATCCTTTATGCTGTCTGACCTTGTTGTAGTTGTCCGTCCATATGGCATGGATAGTAATACAAAGTATTCTGTTTGTATGTACATAGTTATTGATAGTATAGTTACTATTATGCATGTAATTACTTTCTTGCAAACAAGATCTGGGGAATTGCCGTGATGCACCATGGGATAGAGGTTAGCCTCAAGCCAGTAAAAGCTCTCGAGCTTTAGTATTGGCCAAGTCAGAGCTGAGGATCAGTTCCAAACTCATCCAGCAAGAATGTAGTCGAGATGGACTACAAACATGGAACATTATGGTAAGTACAGAACTTCTTTTTTCACTTTTTATAAAAAAATTGCAAAGAAAAGAGAAGAGTTATGTGATACTACTGATATTTTAAAGTAGGACATATTGTAGAGGCTGTACAAGCAGAACACCACAATGATGGGTAATGTCCAACAATTATATTCAGCTATTTCATTTCAAAATATGAGTTATTAGATGCTGAATGGGGAGGAAGATGAAATTTAAGTCTGGAGGAAGAGGGATTGAATCCTATTAGGGTTTGGGTTAAACAATATGAGAGGCAAAAATATAAATATAAGATTTTGCCTAATAATTTAAAATAAAAAAGGAAAGGGTTAACTTGATTGGGGTGTCATTTAATGTTAATAGTATTAAATAAGAAGTGTGCAGGTTAGTCATATTAAACTAGTGTAAGACTCTTTGTGCTGACATTATTTTCTACTGGATGTATGTTATTTAACAACTCAGCATCTCCAATTTGTAAAATTATGGGAAAGGACAATTATATGGTCTTTTGATGTATTTTTGTTCATGTATTGCATCAATAATTAAAAACAAGACTGTAAAATATGAGTTTAAAGGTATATTTTGCACACCACCTCATCACTGTGGTGTTCCTCTTGTACACCCTCTGCAAAATGTCCTACCTTACAATTATCAGTAATATCACAAAAAACAAAATGAAACAAAAATCTTCTCTTTATTTTGTCAATTTTTCATAAAAAGAATAACATGCATCATCAGTACTAGTGGAACTTGGAAGACTTGAATGGGTGGATAGTTCAGGGTGTTCACATGGAAGACACATATGAAGGTATATTAAAATTCAAATGGAAAAAAAAAGTGCACAAGTCTGCTTACTATCTGGAGACCACTAACCATATATAATTGTGATTACTGGATAGTGATGAAAATATTTCAAAAGCAAGTAAGAAAATTACTGATACACATTGTGGAAGAAGGAGTTTATGCAATACAAAGGAGAAATGTATAACTATTACTGTTGACATAGCTTATAGACATTGATAGGGGAAGGAATGAAAATTAGTATGGTGTGATGTCTGCAAAGCTTTTGATAATGTGCATGTAGGCCACATTATCAAAAGGGTAATATGAGGGCTATGATAATACTTTTTATTACAGTCTGTTAGTATTCATTATACCCTTGAAAATTTTAGTGACTGGATGTTTTGGAAATGTATTAAAGTTAAAAGAGGTGTCAAACAAAACTGTTCCTTCAATGGTATAATTTTGACTTTGATAAAGAACAGCGATATATCACTGAGAGGCTTGGTCCCAGCTAGGTGAGAGCTGGTAACAGGAGTACATCATCCTCTTATGCCTTCTTATGCTGATGCATTGATTTTAGTTGTTGAGCTGACATAATAGTTAAGGTGTTTATTTCACAAGTGTAGGTACAAGGTTTGATTCTCACCTTTGAGGGAATCTGGCTACGCTTAAAATGGCCCAGAAAGGCAGCTAGCCTAGTACTTACCTATGAAACTATAGTTACTTAACATAGGTCTGGAATGCAATATATTATTTTGACAGTGGGTCAGATTTTGGAAAACGCCTATGTCTCAGTACATAAAAGAGTAAAGGTTTTGGTGACAATGCCTGTATAGGGGGATTTTATGTTTTTATATTAAAAAAAATGAAATAGTCGTTCATTTTGGGAAGAAAGAAAGAAAGTGTGTTACAACAATATGAGAAATTGTAGCACATCATTTAGGAAGCCTGTAGATTATAGCAGACTTTTAAGTTTTGCAAAATATATATCTTTAGCTTGTTTTTTAAAGAAAATTGGTTTATTTAAGCAATTCAGAAAATAATGTGTTGTATGTTTTTTACTGTAAAGGAGGCAAAGCTTTTGAGTATCACTTTTGGAGTCATATGAGGACTGACTTTAAATCATTTTAGGAGGATTATTATTTGCAATAAGGATTAGGGAGGTTTGTGAATAATCAAGCCAATGGCATATTTAAGTTCTTTACATCTGTTTGGGATACTGTGGTATAGCATGGTTTTGCTGTTACATCTTTTAAGACAGATATATTATGGAAAGTTTCCTGATTTCCGGACATAGTGCAAATCACCCCCAAAAAATGTAAAAAGGTAGTTGACAATGACTTTTGTGAATACTATAAAGTGAAGTTGTGGAAGATTGATGTACAACATCTGAGTGAGGATAGGAGACAATGGTACCATATACATTTGATCAATTTTTATAAATTGGTCATTGGGACTCTCTACCCATGTCAGACATAGAAGCAGTAATACAGTGACACTGAAGGTTTAAGCAGGTATTGGGAATGGTCTGATTTTTATGGCATCTGCTGAGTAATAAATTACCAGTAAAAGCAGAAATTAAATCTAAAAGTGAGAGAGTAGTGACGTATATGTAATGTGAAAGAAACTGCACAACATGGATTGTGTAAGAGTACGGTGTTTGGGGCCTTAGGTATCCAGTTGTGCTCATTAAGTGGAACTCAGTTTTGTGTTTCTGTACACTATTAGCCAAAAATGTATACTATTCTACTTGTAAATGGTAGGTTATATAGGTACATTGTGTATGTCAATAAGTTGGTTTATATGGAAGGGTGGAACAGAAGGAAAATCTCTAAAATTAAACAATGGCTAGAAAGGATACTATTAAAACTGAAACATTGGCTTGGTTGAAAGGTTGGGTGGTTGATTATTTTACATAAGTAAATGTCTAAACTTATTGTACTTGTAGAAATGTAGGGGTGACTGTCTTGTTCTTTTTGTTTGTTTGTTTATGGCACTTCTTTTGTTTTTTCCTTCTCCCTTGATATCGTTATATTGGTATTTTATGTTATTTTATTTGTGAATATGTGCATTGTTTTTATCTTTGCAATAAAGAATCCCAATTGTTTTCAGTAAATGCTGTTGGGATCTTTTACATCCACCTGAAGTACTACTGTCCCAGTTATACATGACCTTGGTTAAATGTCTTATTGGATGTATGGCATGCTCTGGATGGCAGAGCCCCCCTTATGCTGCATCAAAGTGTCAGTTTTCTTTTTTAAGTAATCCAAGTTACCCAGTGTGGGAATGGAACCCACAATCTTCTGATTTTCCAGCGCCATTTGTTTGAGAACTTTTAAGTCCTTTGATGGGAATTGTCAGTTTATATTGAAAAAATGGAACTGTACTGAAAAGTTAGCAACAGTGAAAATGTCAGGAAAGATTTAGCATTACACAAAATAGTAAGCTATGGAACATGTGGCTTGTTGCACATTTTGGCAATTGCATATGAACCTAGATACAAAATGCTCAAGGTAGTTTACAGTTTTGCATCACCGTCAACATCTAGAGCCATCAGTGATTGCTGAATGTGATTAGTTTTGCAAAAAGAAACCAAAGAAGAGCTGAACTTGTTTCTGCTTGTATTGGAGAGTAGTGTTAATTGGCAGAATTTTTCAAACTCCAGATTAGTTTGCATGCATGTATGATACAATTCTGGGCAAAAGATTGTTTTCTAAGTCAAACCTAACCTTGTGTAAACATTTATAGGCTTAACTAAAAGTGAAAACAGCAGAAAAAGATACCATGGAGCTGAAACAAGATTTGGCTGAATGTATTAGTAATAAAGTGACTATGAATTTAACCACAGACCAAAATGATTTGATTGGAATACAATTTCTCACAGTGCAAGTGGTTACTGATGACTATTGTAAAAGTGCCACATCATTTTTTGTGTAGATTTATTTTTTAATTGAGCATGGAAGTGGACTAAATAGAGACAGATATAAACGTAGATGTGGCAGTAAGTAGTGGCTAGTCCATTTAAAGACTGCTAGTTCAGAAATAGGTAGGCAGGACAGAGACAATAATGGCGGCTGCAGAAAGGACTCTCAGGTTTCAGTGCCATGAGAGTTAGCTGATTTGATAATACTGGGTTTGAGAGGGTACTAGGGTGGACTTTGGAAGGAGTTACACATGTACCAGGAGAAAGGCAATTCAAAGAATGCTTGTAGTAGGAAAACAAAGATGAGTACTTTCCAGAAGTGACACCTTTGAGAGGAAACCCTGCCTGAGTGAGAGTGAAGAGATCATTGCAGTTCTTTCCTGTGTAAAAGTGGGATGAGCGCTACTCTGCAATTGTAGTCCCTGTAAATAAGTTTTTCAATAACCAGTGTACTGTCAGCAGGAAGTAAAAAAAAAAAAAAAGAAAAGAAAAAATGCATGAACTTGTCTTTTTGGGTAACCTGAATTGAATAAAACCTGCAAAGAGAGTTTTATTAGAGGCTAAAACTGACTATTTCAGATTGGATTCCCTGCGTTAACTGTTTATTACTGGCCATATAGTTTGCCAAACTCTTTGCAAAAGGGGCATTGCATAGACCTGCATTGAAATCTAAGGGAAGACTGCTTTAGAGATACACTGTGCATGCAGAGGAAACATGGACAGTTTTGTTATACATGAATTTTGTATTGCAAAAATAAATGAATCCCTTTTATTTCTCAGTTACTTCATAAATAAACTGGTATTAAACAGTAACAGCCTGTTTCAACATCTATTATTTGCTACAAAGGATATTCAGTAAAAAGGGATGCTGTGCACGATGCAGGTAATGTGACAACATGCTGAAGTGGAACCTATAAGTAATACAGAATCTGAACTTTAGAAAATGCAGTGCTTGGAAATACATAGCTTAAATGGGAATACATCTTGACAAAGTATGGTGAGAGCAAAGTATGCATGAGCAAATAAAAATGGAACTGGAAACTAGGGGAGTGCTGTCTGCTATTGTGGTTAGTGATTGCAGGAAACTGTTTTCACAAATGCCCGTCCAGCTATCTTACAAACCACCTCTTTACCCTACTCCTTAACTCTCCTCTCTAACTCTCCCCCTCTCTTCCCTTCTCTCCTCACTTTTCCTAGTCATACTCCTCCTGGTAAATATTTTCTAAAATCTACTGTACACCATTGGCAGCAACAACTAAATCCTCGACAGTCCCTCTCATTACATAAAATAATATTCCAGCTCTACAAAATGTCAAATGCACTCGTTCACTATACTCACCACTGCCTGCATAAATAAATATACTAGCAACTACTTCTCTAGTAGTGTGAAATGAAACAGTCTTGTAAATATTTTATTCTATTAAGATGTATTGAGAACTATCACTTCAGAACTATAGATTTTCTGTATTATTGTACTACTTTTTCTTTGTATTTTCTGTGGAGCCCTGACTCTGCTAATGGCTTGTACTCCCAATGTATCCATGAAACTATCTTGTATATAATCATTTCCAACTGCTGTTAAATTATCCCTGAACTCAATGTTCACAAACTGTTATGTTACTATTACATGTGATTTCTCAATTCTAAGAGGTATAGCTTTGTTATATTCATTTCAGTTTGTTTTGTTCTGTGTATTACTGTGGAGCTTTTCTCCCCGGGCCTCCACTGAAAAAGGGCAATAGCCCAGTCAGACTATCCTGGTCAAATAGTGTTAATTAATTAATAAATAAAACAGAGGCATTGTTCAAATTATTGATTGGATAGTCCTGTTTCTGTAATATAGAGAGATAAAGCCCACACGGTAACCCTCATGACTCAAGGTCAATTAACAGCACAGTTGCTAGAAGAACTCAGCAGAGGAGGGTGGGAGTGAATAGCTTATGCTGGCTCACCCATCCTGTGGGGGGTGTGAGATGGGACGATGGTATCTCATGTCAGCTGACTGCTCCAAAACATGCAGAACCTTGCAAGTTCACAATGGTTGTAAGGCTGAGGGACAAGGACTTGGTGATCCCAAGCCAATAATGGTAGCTCTCAGTTCACGTGTGTAGGAGCATGCACATGCCAAGAGAAGCGCATAGGATGTCCCCACTGTGATATGGCTACCATTATCAATCACAAGGGGTGGGGGCAGGGCTAGGGCCATGCAAGGCAGAAAACAAATGGCTGCATACATGGTGGTTTACATTATAAGCTCTCATCCACATGGATATATTGCTATCCCTAGGAGGACAGATGCATAAAGACTGATGGTCAGCAGACAGCAGGGAGTAAAAAATGACTGGTGAGCATCTAAATATCATCAAAGTGTTAATGGCATACCAAAAAAAAAAAAAATCAGATGTTGGAGTTAATGATCCACAGTTTTCCTGTTTGGCATAGAATGAGTGGACCTTTGAAGTGGACTGGTAAATTATTCTGGCTTTATGTATAGCATCACAAAATAGTGGATGTAAAGCTTTCATTAAAAACACCTGGGGCTGTCTGCAAGTACTAAATGTAATTAGAATACCCTGGTGATTGGTACAAATGTCATGTATAACAAAATACCAAAAAATCAAATTTTCTGATATAATAATTTTTTGTGCAAAATGTACATCTACAGTAACTTATTAGACAAACAGGAGGTTGGGACATTCTGAGAAATATTGTAATGTAACATGTCCACAATAGACATATTAGTAGTTCTACAGGATGGATTTACAAAGAGGTCCTCAAGAGACTGCAAACAAGCATTTGGATAGTAAAGAAAACAAAGTCTGATGTTTTTGTTTTATGAAAATAATGTCACTTAGTGGAAGGGATTTCAAATGACATACAGAGTCCCACCAAAGTTCTTGCTGAACTATTAACTATAACAAAAGTGACACACATTAAGACAATAATGGATGGTCAAGTCTATGATTTGATTTGATTTAGAGGGCCAAGAAATGTCATAAGTTGTCTCAGAAATGAGTTTTATTTAATATTCTCACATATCCAAGACAGAATTCAAATATCAGTGCCCCGGTAATAAACTTAATATAAACTGTGACTCTGACAGAATAAAACTGCAGGTCCTATAGCCTGTGCCTAAATAAGTCAGTATATAAGCACAGACATGCAGCTGACCAGATATGTATACACAAAGGAAAACATACCTTCAGAGCTGTACCTTAAGAAGGAAAGAGGACCATATATATCCACTAGCTATGACAGATAACCATATCTGTATATGTTTAATTGGCTTTTACATTGCGCCATCTAAGATGAGCAACCCAGTGCTGTTCTTAGAGTAAACCATCAGTTCTAGAATCACTACAAATCCCATGATGGAAGAATCTATGCTCAAAGAATATTTTACAGCTACACACCACTAGACCGAGCCCCATCTGGTTCCAGAGACACTGAGTACTGAAGGTGACTCTTCCTAAGAGACTGGTGAAGGATGAAAAGTGTTTTGAATTAAAATACATGGAGATGGCAGGATTTACAGATGTCTTGAAGCAGTAATTGACTCAGATATAAAAAAAAATATTTTATTATTTATATATATATATAAGTATATATATATATATATATATATATATATATATATATATATATATATATATATAATCTATCTATATATGTATATATATATATATATATATATATATATATATATATAAAATCTATCTATATATGTATATATATATATATATATATATATATATATATATATATATATATATATATATATGTATACTTCCAGCTTTTCCCGGTTAGGGGTCGCCACAGTGGATCACCTGTCTGCTCATGATTGGCAGTGGAGTTTTACAGTGTCAAGTTGCCAGCCCGGCGCCCAACCTTCCACAGAAGGCACACACACGCACTCACCCCTAGGGCTAATTTAGAGTTTCCAATCCACCTACAGCATGTCTTTGGGATGTGGGAGGAAACCCACGCAACCGCAGGGAGGACACACAGACTCCGTACAGAAGGCACCCCAGCCAAGGATCGAACCAGAGAACCTCTTGGGAGCTTGTGCAGTACTGGGATTCATGTTAGGAAGCTGCAGGTGATATCACAGTTCCTTAAATAAATGTATTTAGCAGTTCACTGTGATAGTAACTGTAGTTATAAGCTTGCAACTTTGGGTTGAAGGGTTGCCAGTCTAGCGACTGCTCATGGTGCCAGTTGACCTAGCCATTGCTCTGGGTAGAAGTCTTTTCTGCTGCTCATGAAGTTGTCTTTGTAACTGTGTTTGGCCCTGGAGCTGCAGTTTCAGTAAGGCCATCAGTTACATTGACTTCTACAATAGGATCTTTGTTTGGGGTTCTGTGATACCCAAGCTGAAGTCTTACTGCCTTGTGGTACCTAATTGGTAGTTCATCCTCTTTGAATTATAAAAGTGATCAACTGCTTTTTTGTGATTCTGTATTTGCAGTCTAGCCCTTTTGGGTTATATTGCTGACCATTGATCATGCCCTTAGAGTTCAAGTGTCTTGAAATTGGTGTTAGGCATTGCATTAGTTGGGCAGATTGAATATGGCCTGCATGTCATCCCTATGTGGTGTTTCCCACATCACCTGTTTACAACAGGGGCACTGTTTTTGCTGAAGTTGGTCTGTGTGCCCACATGTTATCATGTACTGTCTAGTAGTAGTAACTCTTCTTGTTAATTTTATTGTTTGCTCTACTCTTCTCTCCAAACATTAAGCTTCGGTAAGTCTAGTTAAGACCCAACATTTCACTTTAAGAACAGCATTGCAGAAGTTGTCATAATGGCTGAGTGAACTACATTTTACTATTCAAAAATATAATTAAAGTAACTTACTATTGTGACTCAAGGCCTTAACACCATTCTGGAATGTTTCAACAAATCTCTCAATCCATTTTATGGATGGATATATGGGTGCAGTTTTGTTTTGTGAAGGTTTTGAACTCTTTGGAAGTAAACTGTGGTCCATTATCATTCCACATCTGTTGTGACAAACCATTCTTTATGCATATTGTCCATTATCGTGCCCTGGTACTTTGAGAGGTGTATGAACCCCTGTGAATTACCTCTGGCCATTTGGTCACCTCCGGCCTCTTGGAGAATGCATTCGTGGCAGTAAAGAAAAAAATTCTTTCAGTATAAATGAAATGCCCTACATAATCAGTATGGGTATGCTGCACTTTGGTACTGATGACCATTCAGAAGGAGATGCATGAATATTTTGAGTGGTGCATTGTTTTGGACCCTAGAGCATCCAGTACATTTCCTTCCTAAACCTTCAAATTGCTTCTAAATCCCTTTTCATTATATGACACTGAGTGACTTCTTTTTTACATTTCCCAAGTGCACTTCCTTTTCTACCTTTGACATTCTGGCATGCAGCTTGGAAGGAATTACCATACTAAGTCCATACAATAAGGTCTCCTGGCATATTGACAAGTGGCCCATCATAGCTTCAGGTACAGGGTGGGGCGAGTTAATATTTTCATCCTCTATCTTAATGCAGTCTCTTACAGTGGGGAAAATGCAGGATCATTCCTTGCTTCTGTTTGAATAAGAGAATTTTTTTTGCTGGTGATTGCCTTAGCAATTGTAATGTAATACACAGCTAAATGATTAAGTATGCTTGGCTTTTCTGCTGCCTCATGGGAAATGTGTCAGTCCATCAGCATTAATATCTGCTTAGTTCATTTGAATTCAATGGAAGGTTCTGCTAGAAAACTGACCAATATTGCAGGCTTGGTGCAGTCATCAGGGATATGCTCTGTTATTGATTAAAATTTTTTTTAAGCTGATGATCCATAACCAAGACAATCTTTTCCCAAAAGATGTTAGCTGAGCTTTATTCTGCAAGCAAAGCTAAGGTGCTTCTTATCTATTTAACATTTGTTTACCGGGAAAGTCTGACTTGGAATGAGCCAATTTTTAGTGGAATCCCAGGGAGAAACGCTCCAGACGCATCTTTTTATAATGTGGGAGGAAACTGACATGAATGCAGGGAGGACATGCAGACGCTGCACAGAAGGCACCCCAGCTGAGAACTGAACCAGAGAACCTCTTGTTATGAGGTGACAACGCAAACCGCTGCACCACTTCCAGGTGTTAACATCGATAACTACAAATCTAATTTGGTGAGCCTTTCAGATAAAGTATCACCTATTGGATAATGTGAAATATCATGGTGCCACCCACAGCACTTGTACACCACCATTCGGACAGGCAGGAAAGGATTAAAGATTTATTATTTTGGTGACTAAGAAAACCCATCTATATCTTTCCATTCACTTCCAAACAGACCCATTGTACAACAGTGCATTCTGAGGATATGATACCAATCAAAACACTGAGAGGCTCACTTGTGATAGCAGTTTACCACTTTAAGGTTATGACCTCACTTATGACACATTATAAGATATGAGTTCTTTTAGCCCAGCTTCCATTTTGTCCTGCAGCTTGAATAATCTTTTCTTATCAGTCACATATCAATAGGAACTTCATCTTTGCTGTACTTACATTTGTCTTTATTATTTTGAAGCCCATACTATTTTAGCCTGTAAAGAACTCCTTTTAGATTGTTTATTGAGAATCCCATGGCCAAAATATGACATACCTCATCCATTATCTGTGACAAATGATCAGTGTCAATGCCACTCCGAATCAAGATGGCAATGCTGTAATAAACTTTTATGCATATTCATATCTGCTTGTCTCATGAATGGAGAACAGCAACAGTCATCCCTCTGCACAAAGATGGGCCATCTACAGACCCATAAGTCTCACTAGTCTTATATGCAAAGCCCTGGAAAGAATTATCATGGAAATGATCAATAATGACATAGGAAATCTCCAAACACTGGACTCAACCTAATTTGGTTTTGTCATGGGCAGGTCATGCCTTCTCAACCTGTAGACTTCTTTGAGAAGGTCACCAAAGCAATGGAAGAGGGCAAAATGCCCTCCCACTGCCTGCCTTGACCCGGCCAAGGCATTTGATACAATACCGGACTTTGGTATTGTTGACAATCTCAAGAGGTTAGGTAGAAACCCTTACATCACCCAGTGGATAGCCAGCTGGCTCACAGGACCTAAAAAATTAGAACTGGGGAGTCCACCTCTACAAAGAGGCCAGTCAAAGATGGAGTCTGTCAGTGATTGGTCTTGGGACTGCTCCATTTTGGCATTTACTTCTCTGAAGTTAAGAGTCAGTGGATGACTAAATTTTCAGATGATTGCAGATTAGGAGCTGCCATTGAACCCCCCCCCCCCACCCTGACACAAATGCCCTCCAGGAAGGGCTGACACAGACAAATGACTGGTTTCAGAGCCATGGACTAAAACTAAATGCCAAGAAGTGCACAATAGTATCCGTCAGGAAGTCATCCACCCATGGTAACTATCATATTGACAACGCATCCCTGAGAGTTGACCCAGTAGTCAGGGACTTGGGAGACACACACAGACAATAATCTAGCCTTTGACCTTCACATGTCTACAGTAGTGAGGAAATCATTTGATGTTGTACAACTTATAAACAAAGGTATTTCATCTAGGTCCAAGGAAGTCACTGTTGCACTGTATTTGGCATTCATCAGACCTATCATTGAGTATAATGCCCCCTCTGGTATGTACCTAAATAGACATATCCAGCAACTGGAACATCCACAGAGGTTCCTTACTAAAAGAATGCAGAATATAAGTAACATGTCCAATGCAGAAATGGACACAGGCAGCATTTAAATGGTTCATCTTCCAGACTCCTGCTTGTAAATGTGTCATCTCCTAAGCCCTTGCTTACACTTATCAAGTGTACCAGCACTTGTCAAGAAATTTGGGATGCATCGCTAGGTTTAAAAAGGCCCTTATGGTCATTAGCCTACTGAACACCTATTAACCTATGAACATGATTGTGGAATTTATTGAACACAACATATCTCTCATTCTGTATGTATGCAAGTGTGCATATGTGTACACACACACACACACACACACACACACACACACACACATATATATATATATATATATATATATATATATATATATATATATATATATATACACACACACACACACACACACACACACACACACACACACACACACACACACACTTCCCCTTCTGAATATTGATGTTTTGGAAATTCAAACTGCATAGAGTCAAGACTTTGAAGTGTTTGTACTGAGATCACAGTACAGTGAGAATCAGTGAATTTACTCCTTTCCCCACTGTAGTGTTATCTTGGAGTTGATAGAATTAATTTTCAGGGGGTTTAAGGGGGCTTGTCTCTCCCAGAAAACATATATATTTTTTTACTTAAGTCGATCTTATAGTCTTGACCACACACACACACACACACACACACACACACACACACACACACACACACACACACATATATGCGCACATGCATATAGACTGAAACAGACAGAAGGGAATCACCACATATGTCAGGACACCACCAATACTGCTTCTAACTTTTTGAAGGTGACTGATGTCATTGTTTCGGCATATTTAGCGATGGACAAACATATTGACTCCCTGCTAAAGAAGTGTGCAATATATCCTTGTATTAATCTATCCAGGAGCTCTCTCAGCTTTATTTGGGACTCCAGGGAGTGGTGAAGTACATTGAACTGTATGGACTGAAAAAGCACCATCATGGAAGTTGCAATTCCCTTTTGAGTTTGTTGAGCATGTGCACAACCAATGTCCATATGGTGTTGTATCTTGGGTTGTGGTGGAGTACAGAGTCTGGAATGTGAGTACTTGGTGCACAGTATGAAGGATGTGCTTTCTGAAACTATTTCTATTGAAAATTCTGAGGAGTGTATTTCTATGCTGAGCTGTGTCTTGGGTCAGGTGGCATGCATTGTGTGTTTTTGTTTTTGTGGGAAATGTGGACTGTTGGTGTAGACATATAATATAAAAAAGTGCTCAAAGTTTGAAGAGGTATGATTCCCAGCTGAGACTGAAATGAGTGAGCATTCCTATGGCCTAATGAATGCTTTCAACAATGCTGACATTGAGGAGTCAGCACTATCAACCATCCATCCACTAACCATCAGGGAGATGTTTTTGTTTGATGTGCCATTGACAAATAGGCTTTCAGTTAAATAGAGCACATCCAAACATTTCACCTTGCTAGGGATGCAAAATCATCCTCAGTTCTTGGTAATGGATATTACATAGTATTTAACACTGGGTTATTAGTAACTTTTTTCTGCATACATTAACATCTTCTTTCTTGTCCTTTTAATACAAGACCTTATAGACAAGGCCTAGCCACAATATGCTCTTAGCTCCATCTCCAAATCGGACAGTATATGAGCCATATGCAGTTTTGAATTGCTATTTTTGCTGTTTCATCCCAGGCCTTTATTGATTCATACATTTATGTATATATTCCAAGGCCATGAGTCTCATGACCATTTTTGCTTTGCCAGTGCTTTTCCTCAGGCAGCAAGTCCTTTCTTCATCAGGGCCATACCGGGCAATCCTTGGTTAAATTTGTTGATATCAATCCTGTCATCTAATTTATATTTAAAAATTATAGCAAATCACACTGTTTTACATGCAGAGGAACTTTATTCCAGAAGTTTGGGAGGTGCTATGTTATAAATATATCCCGCCACAATGTTATGTTGGTGAAGATTTAGCTCCTTGGTTCCAGTATTGGTGGAGATATTTGATTTGCAGGGAAACAGAAAGTCTAGGATGACTGGGTTTCTACTGGGACAGAAAACAATACAGAGATCACCCCTTCACAAGTCTATGCGACAGTGAATAAAGGGATAGAAAGTCCATCCTCTCTTGGTACTTTGCAGGCTTTAAGCCTGAGCTAGCTTTGGTTAGGAACCTTTGGGGGTCTTTCTAATTGTTTTGATATGTTTAGTGAGATACAGCCCAAAGGATACATTGTACTTAATAACTGGCCTGACCAGTGCTGAGTAAAAGAAATTGATTGTCTTTATATCATGATATTTCTTTGGCAAATTAGCTAGGCTAAATGAAAGGATTCTCTGACGTCTGTTGGTATGCGATGGTCAAAGGAGAGAGAGAGCTATTAACCCAAGTACCTACATAACAGAGTATAGTTTCATTTTGTAGTGTTGTGTTGTCTATACAGTGTGATGATGGGAGGGGTTGTCTACCAAAGGTGATAATACTACACTTTAGTTAGTTTGAGCGCAGTTTTAGTACACCAAATATTTGCTAGAGAGAGAGAGAGAGAATTCTGAAGGGTTTGGATGTCAGTGGGTGACTCAAGGAGAACCCACACTTTGCAGTCATCTGCAAGCTTTGTTAGTTAGAGGTCTTACCCTGGTTTTAGTATTGCTGATGATATTGGACTTGCAGAAAAACAGGAGGTCCAGGACATGTGGGTATCCAGTGTTGAAGTAAGTCAGACAGAGATTTCCCCCTCAAAAGTCTAAAACACTTAATAAAGGGATAAAGCTTCCATCCTCTCTTGGTAGCTCGGGGACTTTAGGCCTGTAACTTTTTTTTTTGTTAGGAAATTTTGAGGTCTTTCTAATTGTTTAATATGTTTAGGGACATACATCCCAAAGGGGGGCTTTGTACTTGATACTTGGCCTGGTAATGCTGAGTAAAAGGGAGTGATTACCTCTTCAGACCTTGATGATAAGTCTTTGGCAATTAGCTGTAAATAGAAGGATTTCTTGACAAAAGTTGTTACATTCTATTCAAAAGAGAGGGAGCTATAAACCCGAGTACATAGGTTGCTAACTACATTTTTATTTTGCAGAGGTGTGTTATCTAGACAGTATGATAAGAGGAAGGTTTGTCTACCAACAGTGATGATACTAAACTTTTTAGCATTTATTTTGACTTCATTGTTTAGTATGCGAAAAGTTTACTAGGGTGAGTTCCTTCTACAGGTTGTTGTCATGTCACAGAGTGACATAACAACCACCTTGAGTTTGCAGTATCTGTAAACCTTGTTAGCCAGTGGTCTTGGCTCTCTACTTGGAAATCTGACAAGTAAATACCAGCAAGGAGAGGTCTGAGCACCAAACTGATGATTTTTATACTTTCTGATGAAGAACCTGCAGCTTGCACAGTACAGGGTTTGGTCTTTGTCAGTTTTATTATCCATCTTACCACATACAGGTAAATTTTTAAAGTGCTTAGCTTTTGTATGATGCCAGCATGGGGAACGGTTTCAATGGCCTTAGCCAGGTCAAGATATGCTGCATGCACTGCATAGCGACCATCTGCAACCTCTATAACCCTTCACAAAACCAAACTATCGGAGTCAAGTCTAGAACGATTCTTGATATGACAGTTTGAGGTTAGTTATAATACATTCCACGGCTTTACAGATGAGGCTTGTAAGGCTGACTGGACTACAATTACCCAGATTGGTTGCAAGGCTGGCTTTATAAAGGGGCATCACCACTGCAGTGCGACACTCATCAGGGACAAAATCTTAAGTTATATAGCTTGAAAAGTATCTGCAAGGGCATGTTTAACACAATTAAGCAGCCAGGTATATTATCAGGTCCGAAGGAGGAAGCATTTTTGGTCTTGGTTAGTACTTTCAGTAAAAGATCTTTAGAAATCATTTGGGTGGGGGCAAGGGATTCTGATATTTTGGGGCTTTGAATAGAGGTCTCAGCAGTGAAGCTGGCACTAAATTTGTTCGCATATAGATTCACAATGTAAGATGGATCAGAATAGGAGGCTCCATTATTAATAAGTTATGTGCCATGTAGGGTATTGTTTTGCATAATTTTCTAATATAACTAAAGAAGGATTTACAATCATATTTGACTTCAGAGGGTAGCCTAAGTTCATGAACTCCTTTAGTGTTCTTCAGTTTTTTTGTAATGCATTTGATATTGTCATTGAGTTGATGGGTTTGCATTTACTTAATAATTGAGTGTTTTTCTTTTTGTTGTATAATTTATTTATGACGGTAGACCACCGGGGGGGGGGGGTATTTTTGAATTATCCATGATATGTGATTCTTCTAGGGGCTGCTGGCTCTATGCATTTTTCTAAATAGTTGTAGAAATTCTAAGTGAGTCTTCCTGCTGTATTAAGGTCTGGTGGGATGCATTCATAAGTGGATTTTATGCACTTCATTATTGTTATTTCAATTGCAAAAAAATTGACAAGCATAAGTCAATAACAATAACACTGTTTTAACTTTGGCACTATTGCAGCAGTTTTGTAATGGCAGTGGCACATATACCTTCTTATTGGGATATTAGTTCATTTTCTTCCACACTCTGCCAAACAGTGCCTGTCTACCATCTTCTGCACATGGAAGTTTAACACATTGTATCATTGCCACTACTAACACATTCATTTCGCTCAACATTTATTATACAGATGCTTTTTTCTTGTGCACAGCTTGTCGCTGTTACTCGAGATTTGAGATTCTGTAGGCAACAGTGTATCTTAATTCATTTAACAGTGTTATGGGCACTGACATGATTTCAGTGTATACAAAGCTTTAAATTGTCAGCACTATTTGAGCGACAATATTTCTCCTGTATATGTGTTTATTTCATAGGTTCATAGGAGGTTACTAAGCTAATGGCCCTAGGGCCTTAATAAGCCTGGCTGTCTTATACATGTGGTCCCTAAATGACCATAGTTAGATGGTCTTTATTTGCAGGGCAAGTCTATGACCAGCACCAACTGCCCCTGTCCATGAGGGACATAGGTGCCTCCCCCAGGGTGAATTTATGGTCTCCCATTCAATTGTCTAGGTTGTGCTTAAATCGAGTTATTGAGGAGCTCTACTTCATGTGAATTGGGATTATTACAGAGGAGCAACAATCTCTTGGAGATGTATCTGTCTGTCTGGCATGTTCTTTTAATGTCACAGGCTAGGTTGAGATCCCTAGAGTGAGTGAGTGACTCTTGTTCCATTTGATTTGTGGATGTGTAGCATTTCCATTAGGTCAGGGCCAAATACTGTTCTATAGGCCGGGCACAAGTCGTCTCTCAGCAGCCTTTAGGACAAAGAGTACAGTGACGGGGGTTTCAGTCTTTCCATGTACGTCATGTTTTGGAGGCCCTGAATTTTTGTTGGTGAAAAACCTTTGTGGTCTCTCCAGCTGCTGCAGGTGTCTGGTGAGGTAAATGCAAAATGGAGCATTGTATTCTATTAGTGGTCTGATGAGGGTCGAGTACAGAGGAGTTATAACATCCTTAGTCTTGGATGCGATGTCCTTACTTATGTGATGCACAATGTAGAAGGCTTTCCTTACCACTGTGGACACATGGTAATTGAAGTTTAGGATGCTATCAACCTGTGTTCCCAAATGTCACACCACTGGGTTTGAGCTTAGGGGGGGTGCTGTTAATATTGTAATTTGCAGGGACTTCCTCTTTGCCAAAGTGGGTAATGCACATTTTTTGTGTTTAGTTTTTGTCCATGGCTATGGCACTAATCATTTGGCTGCGTTAGCCTCTTTTGTAATATGTTAACATCATTGGGGGAACTCAATGATTACATGCAGTTTGCAATAATCGGTGAACTTGATAAGCCACAGGCCATTAACTTTTGCCTGAACTTCAGAGAAATAGATTCTAAACAGTAGAGGGCCCAGCACAGATCCTTTTGGTACACCACTGGTAACTGGTCTACTGGTAGAGGTAGAATCTCCAACTTTGACAGTATGCATCTGTTGGTGACTAGGCTGACTACCCATCTAGTGACATATGGGTTAATCCCCAGCTGGGAGAGATTCTCAATGATATCTGAGTGGAGGATTGTGTCAAAAGCCTTGGCCAAATCAAGATAGGTGGTATGTTCTGTTTTCCCTTCACCCAGGACTTTGGTGACATTATTGAAGAAGTTCACCAGGTTTAATAAGCATAATCTACCCTTAACAAAGCCAAACTGAGTTGGGTCAAGAGTTTGAAGGTCACCTATGCCTTGTTGATAAGGTCCATGATGAGTCTTTCTATGGCCTTGCAGATGAGGCTGGTTAGACTTATGAGTCTATAGTTCCAGGGTTGGTTGATGGACTCCCTTTGTGCAAAGGGATTACTGTTGCTGTTCTCCTGTCTGCTGGAACAAAGCCAGTGTGCAGGCTTTGGTTAAAGGGAGTGCAAAGTGGTTCCACCAGGTCTTGTTTTAGATTGTTTAGTAAGGAGCCTGGAATGTTATCTGGTCCCATAGAGGCCATGTTTTTGGCCTTAGAGACCACAGATATGACTTGCTCTTTGGAGATGCTAGGTAGAGGACTAGTGTCAGGTATGCTTTGGGTAATGGCTGGTGGGGCCAGGGAGGTGAAGTTTGCACCAAATCTATCAGCTAGCAGGTTGCCAATTTTTTCGGGTTCAATATGAGTGGTACCGTCTACTATAAGTTTGACACACAGCTGGGTATTCCCTTTTAGATTTTGGACATCGCTAAAGGATGCCTTATGATTATCCTTAGCTAGGGATGCTAATTTAGCCTCATAACTAGCTTTAGAGGACTTTATAAGAGATCTGATTTTCTTGTTCAAGTTGTGGAGGGTATTCTTCCTCAGCTGATTAAGTTCCCTCTTGTTCTTAGATATGTGTCTTCCTTTTGTTATATATGCTATTTATACTTGAGGTCCACCAGGGTGGCTTGTTTTTGTGGGAGGACCTGGTTTTGATCTGATCAGGTACAGCCAAGTCTATACAGTTGTTTAAGTGGTTGTACAGGGCATTTGTGTACTCCTCTGCATAGGAGTTATTGCTGGCTGTGTTAGCAAGGGGTTTGAAACTATTTATACCATTGCTTACTAAACTGTAGTTTGCTTTGGAGAAATTAAGTTTTTTTTGTTCCTGTGGGGGTGTCAGGTCTGATTGTTACTTCGAACAAGACATATTTGTGGTCTGACCTTACCAGGGAGGGCAACACATTGGGGGTAGGGCAGTGACTCCTGCCATGTTGGTGAGTACCAATGATAGGACACTTGAGCCACTTGTGGAGGTGCAGACTAACTGTTCCAGAGCATTTGTATTGACAAAATCCAAAAACCTCAGGGCAAGCATGTTTGTGCTCATGTATGTCACCCCGTCGATGGAAGGATAGTTGAAACCTCCCATGATCAACATGTTTAGTTGTATAATGAGTGACTTTAGCAAATCCAGGTAGGCGGAGTGCTTCTCCTGGTTCATGGTGGGGGAAGTAGCTAGTAGTGACGTGGTAGGGTGTTTTACCTATAGTTAGTTGGACCTGGAGTAGCTCAAGACTGTATTTCTGTTTAACCAGTCCCAAAGTCTGTTTGGCTTTGATGAAGATGGATACACCTCCACCTTTGGTTCTTTCATGCTTGTTTTGGGGTCTGAATGTGTGTGAGGCAGTGTAGCCTTGCACAGCCGAGGTGCTCTCTGTGGCTTTGAACCTTGTCTTGGTGACTGCACAGATGTCAACATCTTCCAAGGTGAGGAGTGCTTCTAGGGGGTGCAGTTTCCTGTTTAGGCTCCTAGTATTAAGCAGCATAACCTTGAGTTTGTGTCAAGTGGATGTTATTTATTTAGTTATTGATTGAAATTTGATTACCGGGAAAATACAACTGTGTAGGAGTGCATTTTCAGTGGCGTCCCAGGGAGAAAAGCTCCAAAGTATTACAAAACATTTTAATTTTACAGTCTTTTAAAAATAATACAAAAAAAACAACTGCATGTTAAATAATTACACCAAATTAGACATGAAAACATTGGTTAAGAATAGATTCAAGTTACATGGCAATAATTTAATAGTTAGAGAAATTTTAGCCAGTTTATAGAGAAATTAAAGGTAAGTTAGTGTAATATTAACAGGAATGGCAGTATGAAGTGAGAAAAAAGCAAGCTTATTGTATATTTAGAGAGAAAGCCAAGGGAGTGAAATTGATGGAAGTAAGGGAGTGAGTGAAGAGGGGAGAGCAAGGAGATGCAAAGTATGAATAGATATTTGCCCATGTTTAGGGATATAGTTTATTCTGGTGCTGAGCAAGAACAGAGCCAGCTTTTGGCTTGCAAGTCTTTCAAAATGGCTTGGAAGGATGGGAGGGAAGGTGCTGATCTAATGGCTAGAGATAAGGAGCTCCAGGCCGTGGCAATAGGGGACAGGTACAGACAATGCCCAGCAGATCTGATAGGTCTATGAACAGACAGGAAGTTTTGGTCATTGGATCATAATGACCTACTAGGAACATAGTTGTGTAAAACATTATTTAGTGCTGGAGAAGCAGATGGATTCTTTATAACTTTATAGCTGGGAAAACACTTTGTATATATTAGTTTGTGGGATAGTTCTAACCAGTTTATGCTTTTTAGTGCTATACAGTGGGGTGTTCTGAAAGGGGTATTTGCTGCAAATTTAGCAACTTTGTTATAGCATTGTTCAAATTTTGATTTTTGTGATGTCTGAATGTTAGTAAGGATGGGACCACCATGAAGACGTGTGGGGAGGAGATAAGCAGTGGCAAGTGTAGCTTTAGTTTCATCAGTGAGAAAGGTTTTGGCTCAGTAAAGCATCCCTAGTTTTTGATGATTTTTTTTTGCAATGTTCTATATGCAGGTCGAATTTGACATTATCATCTACTATCATCCTTAATTTGGGGGAAACATGGTTGAGCATGAGTTGTGAGTTACAAAGCCATGTTTCAGTTGCTGTTAGAGCTTCCTGAGCAATTTTTTTGTTTTGGAGGTGTGCTATGTTGTCAGATGTGCAAATGAATGTGGAGTCATCTGTGTATCGTATTAAGGAGGCCTGTTGTGGGGATGTGTGGAGGGTGTTGGTGAGAATGTTGAAAAGGATGAGACCAAGAGCGAGCCTTGTGGTACAGCAGTGGTGACCGGGAGGTATGGAGAGAGGGTGGAGTGACATTTTACTGACTGATACCTATTGGAAAAGTAGCTTTTGAACCATAGAAGAGTGGGCTGAGAGTGACCCAGTGAGGACATCTGGAGTAGAAGTTTCCTGTGACAAACTATCAAAGGCTTTAGACAAGTGAAGTGCAGTGTGAGTATTATGAGAAGGACAGAAGCCTTGTGTGGGGGATAGGACTTCTTCCTGCAGGAAATAGTTTAGCAATTGTTTTTGAATACATTTTTCAAGTATTTTGGAGAAGGGAGGTACAATTGTATAGGTCTAAAGTTAGTAATGCATGTTGAATTTCCTTCTTTATGCAGAGGGATAATGTGTGACTTTTTCCCGGAGAGAGGGAATGTGAGATTCCTGGACTGACCTGTTTATAAGGATTACAACAGGATAGGCAGTGCTATTAGCTGCTATTTTAAGGTATTCATTTGGAAGGTCATCAGCTAAAGTAGAGCATGGTTTGAGCTTTTTTAAGAGTAGTGTTGCATAGAATGTGGTAGCACAGAGACATAGCAGATTTATTATTATTTATTTAACATTTTTTTACCAGGAAAGTCCGAATGGAGCAGAGGCCCAGGGAGAAATTCTCCAGATGCATGTCTTTGGAATAGTGTTGTTACCTCACAGCAAGTTTCCCCAGTTCAATTCTTGGCTGGGGTGCCTTCTGTGCAGAGTCTTGATGTCCTTCCTGTGTTCTTGGGGGTTTCCTCCATGTGCTCCAGTTTCCTGCCAAATTCCAAAGACATGCAGTAGTTGGATTGGACACTCTAAATTGGCCATAGGTGTGAGTGTGCATGCAAGTGTGTGGTGTTGAAGAGCTAGCCACCTGGTGACGTAAACTTGGCTCTAGATGATTGTCACTATTGAAGTGACATCCCAACCCCATGTGCAGAAATGGGTAAAGGGGTTATGGATGGATGGATGGCTGGATTAGATGTTGGGGATTCCTTGGTTAGAGATGCTATACTATCAATAAAATAAAAGTTGAATTGTATTGCTGTTTAGAGTGATGAGTTATTGTGAGAGGTGTTAGGGCTGAATTTATGGTCAGGATGCAAGATTTTTTTAATGTCTGTCCAGAATTTTTAGGGTTATGTTTACTATTATTCTTAAAGTCATTGTGATATAGTTTTTTGCCTTCATGAATTTGCTTTTTAGTACAATTGCAAAGCCTTATGAAGTTTTCAAGATATTGTGTTTTATATTTTTTTCCATTCTTTCCATCCTTTGTCTGCATCCTGCATTAACATTCTACTCTTTTTGGATAGCCAAACTGCAATATTTGTTTTTAGTTTCTTCCTTCTAGGAGGTGCAAATGATTTAGGATAATCAGGAGAGTTGTATTGAATTCATTTACAGCATCATCTAAGAGGAAGATTTCTAGAAAGTTTCAGTTAATAGATGATAGGCTAGTAATGAACATTTCTGGATTAAAAGTGGAAAGGTGGCATGTTGTTTCATAATCATGCTGTTTAAGTGGATGTGTGAGATGTCTTGTTATATAGATTGGGAGATGATTACTGATACAGTCAGACCGTGTACCTGAAATAGTGTATTTGCTAGGGTCTGATACTAGGATCCAGTCTAATGGGGAATTTGATGTCCTGCTATAATGTGTAAGGCTATTAATTAGTAGTGTGAAACCAAATAAGTTCACGCTAGATGCAGGTGAATTAATATTTATGTCCAACCAAATGACATTCACATCACTTAGTAGTGTTATTTCTTGTGGAACTGTTATGGATATCCAATGCAGGATATTTTCCAATATAGCTGTATTGTCACCAGGAGGGATGTAAAGAACAGTAATACATATTTGTTTATAATTGCTTAATTTCAGGAGAGTTGTAAGAAGCTCTGTTAAACTGAATTATGGTATTGATTTGTTGTAAGGGGAAATAAAGTAGTTTCTGGGAAATATTAAAGCAATACCACCACCTTTCCTCCTTATATAGTCATTATGGATGATATTATAGCTAGGAGGTGTAATATCACAGTTGTTTATGCTGGGTTTAAGCCATGTTTCGATTACAGTGAGAATATCAGGCTTATGTTGGGTAATTCAGACATGTAGTTCAACTATTTTATTTCTTATGCTTCTAACATTTATAGCAGCAAAAGTTAGAGTACTGGAGTTGGGGCTAGACCATTGCAGGGTTAGAGTAGTGTGTAGAAGAGAACTGTCTTGATGTTCAGTGTGATAGGAGGGTCTAGGATTAGGGTGAATGTCTCCTTCTAGAAGGATTTCAGTTTATTGGGGAAATACTGATACTTGTTTTGGAGAATATTTTTCCACCTAATTTTGCTTTGGGTTGAGTTGGAATAGAGTTAATCAGTCTATATCTGGAGTAAAAGTGAGACGCACCATTAAATAGGTTTGGTGCGATGTGAGGAGGAAGTATGAATAGGTGGTTGGGGCAGAGTTTGAGATATATTGAGAACTATTATAGAGTCATGGTAGGATAAAAGATAGTCCGATATCAGGAGAAGAATAGTGGATATGTTGAGTTGTAGCATAACTAAGCAAAT